>NC_084513.1:22786604-23034104 GCF_024500385.1 Phyllopteryx taeniolatus | reverse complement strand
GGAGAATCTGCAAAAAGGGAAGTATTTGTCAATTTGTACAAAGGCAAAGCACAAAAAGGGGTGTGCACACTTTTGTAAATGTACAAAGATGCAATCACGCTGACATGCTTATGCATCGACATCTGCTGATCATTGGAAATACTCTTACATAAAAACATCCATAGTTCTACATATGTGTAAATGTGAAAAACTATCTACATTTCAAAAATACAGTTTAAAAAAATGCCCACTAAATGTGCAAATGCAAGGAAGGGCTCACAAAAATATTGCCACTAATTTTCCCATACGTTGACCTGTAAACAACAACACCATAATATCTCCATATCGATATTACTCTGAGATCATCAGGTGTGCTGTGGGAAATGATCCAATTTAACTTCATCGTACATCCAAAGAATACATCTTTGTTGATCCATCTGTGCCACTGACCTTTAGTGACAGGCAGAACAATGATTATGATTGTTTTTAATTCCGCTAGACGGCAGCAGGTAAATAAATAACCTGTGTCTACCTTTTGAAACATTTTTTGGGGGGCAGAATGTAAACTATGTGCTTTAGCTCAACAAAGGTTGTGAAATACTGGTACACTATGCAGACCTATAAATGTACACACACACACACACACACAAATACAATACACGTTTGCATGCATGTATGCGATAAAGGGTGTGTGCGTGTTAAAACAACTGTTAACGTGTACAAACATCATCTGGCGCATTCGTTGTGCTGTAAATGCGCGCAAATGTGAAAACAACGTGTCGGCTTTGTAAAGGTGCAAATAGTTTTTTTTGTGTGCGCGTGCGCGTCGACGTCCCCCACGTTGACGACGCCGTCGCCGTATGAAACGGAAATAAACGTTAACCGTTTGATATCACGCTCCAAAAGTAATGACGACCTTTGACCTTTTTGCGAGATGCAAAACAAATGTTTAGCCCGGCGCCGGTTTGCGCGGCGGCGATATTTAAGGGGTTGACGCGCGCGTAACGTCTCGTCGTGTGTTGGTGTCGACTCTGAGGCGTCACATCAGACGCAAACATGGCGGCGACACTCCTCTCGCAGCGCGACGCGGACCTTTCCTCTTAACCCGCGCCTGCCTCGCTGCGACTCGCGACAACAATCAAACCGCTGCTGCTAGCTACTATCTGACGTATAAATGATATGCATCTCCCGCTGCTCCCATGGCAACCGCCTTGACTTTATTGTCGGCTGGCTTTGATCCCGCTACGCTTTGATTCACTTCTCCTTTCAGCCTTTTAGCTAAACATATCATGTGAATTTGGAGCTTTGTTCCTGACAGGCCCCCGTCTTCCTTTCGGCTCTGGGGAGGCGTCGCGGAAGAGGAGAGGAATTCCGCCGGATTCAAAGACTTGTCTTGACTTTTCCTCTCCCCCTGGGCCTCGCCTCCCCTCGCTGACCTGACCCTCGTCGCCCTCGGTACGTTTACACGCGGGTTAGTTTGTCGAAGGCGTCGGGCCGCACGTGCTATCGTTTCAATAGACGCATCGCGGGGTCTCGCGTTGGTGTCTTGATACGCAATCAATCAACTGCAATATTAATAAGAGACCGGCAGAGGGACCTGATTGGACACGCTAATGAGATTAGCACCGACGTTACGTTAATTAGAACCCTTCGAGCAACACACACGAAGCAGCCCAGAGTGGTATATACCCATCTTCTTGTATGACACGGTTTTGACAGAAGTACTGCTTTGGTGCCATGTTGTGGCATGTGTAGGCAATTGTGAACTGTCTGAATTAGCTGCTGATTTTCTCTTACCGTGGTGGGGCTGGATAAGAACAGCGGAGGAACACGGGCGGTGTCTCCTAGCGCAGCAGCTGACGCCAAGCAAAACGTAGCGTGACCGGGACTTTTTGGGGTTTTGTTTTTTGTTTTTAAAGCTGGGCTCTGAGGCAGCAAGGTGCGCTAGTGGTTCGCACATCCGCCTCACACTCGAGAGGTTCTGCGTTCAAATGACAACGCGGGCCTTCCCGCGTGGACTTTTACGTGTTCGCCTTGCGCTCGTGTGCATTTTCTTCGTACTCCCGTTTCCTCCCACATTCCTAAAACAAGCATGTTGAAGACTCTAAATTGTTGATGTACAGGATGTTAATGGTTGTTTTTGTCTACGTGTCGTCCTGCAATTGGCAGGCACCCATTCCACCTTTTGCCCAAAGTCAGCTGAAAAAACTCCAGCTTACCCGCAACCTTAATGAGGATAAACGCCCTTAGAAAATGGATGCAGGGACTCTGGGGCACTAATTGCCGTACCCTGAACATTCTGACCAGCAACAGTACAAAGTGGCACGACCAATCGGTTAATACCACAAAACATGCATTTTCAATCTTTTTATGCGCTGACATTGTGGGGACCAGCCTCTCAAGTCCATGTGAAGGCTAGGTTAAGGTACAGTCTACAAATGCTGTATAAAGTAGTGGTTGTGGTCGTATTGAGGGCACGCAAGTGTGCAGGAAGTGAACGTTATAGTCAAAGTTGTGACAGAAACAAGACCGCATTTCCCCATAAACGTCCGGATGAAAGACTTGGCCACGTGTTTCCAGACTGTTGCTTAGGGAGGGAGCAGGCCTTGTTCTATGGCGTCCGCGTGACTTTTTATTGTTTGCCACTTAATGTACTGTGTATGCTCGCCTGCCGCCAATACTTTCTTCAGAGTCCGCTGCGGAAACGATTGGCGCGTTTGATGATCTTAGCCCTACTCGCCTCGGTTTTCCGTGTCAAAATACTGTGGCGTAAAATACGGCAGCGTCCGGAGCTAAATCGCAGCTACACAGGGTAAGCTAACGTTAACAGAGGTTGAGCGTCTCCTGTATTTACTTCTCAGGGACGGGTTGGAGACATTTTGAATGTAATGGGGAAAATGGAGCCGTGCCACAAAGGTGAGAGAATGACAGAATATACCGCGGCATCCGGAGCTCAAGCACAGCTAGAGGGTAAAATAACATTAGCGAACGAGGAGTCTCCGCTATTCGCCAAAGTCACCGACGTCAAAATCTGGAGAGACTTGCTTTTTATTGGACAGTGACATTATGTTCCTCTTTTGGGACTTTGTACGTTTCTGTGAAAACGCATGATGGTAATGATGCTAACATGTAGCTGCATAGCATTTGCATGCTAGGCAGAGATTGACAGCTCACTCTGATGAAAAGACGTGCGACATTTTTGCTGGTTAAAAAAAACCCAAAACATGATCATGGTGAACACTGAATTGTTGACGCATAATCAAAACCAAACTAATTCTAACACTAATCCGCTTTGTATTGTTTGCTCACTTGATGCAACATATCAAATGACTTCACCTGTCAATCAGCTTTGAAGTTGGAATATTTTAATTTATCGCCACAATTTGCGTCTGAGTGGTTTAAAAAAAAATTTGAATAATTTTCTGTCTTTCACGGTCGACCGTTTTGTACACTTGCACAAACTAATGACATCCAATCCAAAACATTGCCTTCTGATGGACGCTATCAGATTGTTATGAATTGAACAAGATGTTGACATTGTGCTTCGTCAAAGTGGACCTCTTAACTCCTTCGGTGGCACAACCCTTTCGCTGTAGTGCGACATTTGACCAGTGGAGGGCAGTGTGACTGCTGGCAAAAAGCCGTTTCAAGCGCTCAATACAGTTCACACGGAGGATTTACTTGGGCATGTTTTTCTCACATGTATTCCACGCTATGATGAGAGCCTTCGAATTAAGTGAAATCATGGATGGAAATATTAATAAACCCACGTTTTTACATTTACTGTGCCCTTTTATTTAAATTTGTAGTATCTGTTACACCATATTTATTCATATATTTACTACTGATGTGCTGAATACATATAAATATAATTGACAGTCAGTCAGAGAAAAAGCATTTAATTCCACATTTTGATTCACTTTGTAAATTCAAATGAAGCATAAAGAAATTTGTTTTGGTCCTATTGTGAAAGCAATAATAATAATTAATTTCAAAATGTTCACTAGTGAAAATCACAAATGACCAAATATTGTGAGTGTCATCATCGTCAATAAAAATAACCAAATTGGTCACTGTCCAATGAAATGCACGTTACTCCAACTGCTGTAATCTGTTTTTCAAACACAAAAAAGAACATTTATTATTGATGTATTTCAGATTTAAATAAAAAAAAAAAAAAAAAAACACAAAATCAGTTGCTATAAAATGAAAAGCACATATAGCCACACTTTACTATTTTCTTCATAGTAAATATAATTATTTCGAAAAAAAGCACAATATTTGGAGTTTCGGGCTTTTCATCGGACAGATTTTTCCGCATCACCATATAAATGTTTCAACATTTCCAAGTTTAACGTTTTTCAAAATCATTATGCACATAGTTAACACATTTTGTTTCTTCATTTATTAGTGTAAATTATGACACAAAAACCTTTTTTTTTTTTTTTTTAATACATTTTCGTGCAGCTCCAGAGGATTTTTTTCCCTTCTCTTATTTTTCTGTTGAAAACAATTCAGCTGTGTATGCTTCCGCTTAATTGTATTGGAAATGGCGACATATGAGCTCTTCAATGAAACCCTCATGAGTTATTGAGCTTTTTCTTGTCATCCGTATATTTGTCCAAACAAGTGTGCCTTTAGTTGTTGCCAGCATGAATGTCGAACAAGAAACTGAAGGGTGCGGTAATCCTTTTTTCCACGACCGGATGAGTCAGCCGTGGTCGGCCCCAGCACGCCCGCGACCCGCGTGAGGATAAGCGGTACGGAAAATGTCGATTGTTAGTTCCCGGCAGACGTCTGCGCTCGACATTCCGACTCATTGGAATAGTGTTTTCTGACTTTGTTTGCAGTAAACGAGCATCCTTGGCTCCTCCCTCTCACGCTTTCAACGCTACTCGACTACTTTTGCATTTGTGAGCCGAGCGAACAGCTGCCTGATGAATAAGTTAGGTCGTCTAAATATGGCTGCGAGTCATGTATCTTTAAAAACTATTTAATAATGGTAATCAAGATAATCAACAGTGTAGCAATTACATCTTTACATTTTCCCTTGTTAATTATGGAGCACGAGAAAAGGCTTCGGTGGCGGTCTCAGGTGGATTGTTCGTCTTAAGTGTTTACGAAATGGAAAGCCGAGCGACGACTGGCGAAATGGCAACGTTGGCGGAGTTGCTATGATTTATTTATCGATGCGTATTAGTAGGGGAAGACCCGCCGTTGCGTTCATTAACATAAAGGCCCGCGGTCACGCGTGCAAAGCCGCCGTCTCGCGTACACAACTCGAGCGGTAGAGTTCCGCGCGAAGAATCTGACGCAACGTCACTCTTTCCCCCGAAGCTGCCGGCGTTAAACGTGAGAAGTAAATTGGTTCCCTTCCTCGGCTCTCGGTCGACTTTCAATATGTCAAATCTTTGCCCCCCGTGCTGCGGGAGGAAGAGGCGGAATCTATGCACAATGCACCTGCTCTCACATCATCTCCAAAGCTTACGAGTGAGTTCCCGACACCGGCGTTGGGTTGTCGCGAGCTCACGAGCGGGTGAAAACTCGATATGAACCCTGCAGAGGCCTTTCCTCGCTCTGTTTAATTATTTAGACTCAAAGAAGAAGAAGAAGAAGATGAGGAGGAGGAGGAGGAGAAAGCAGCGGTTTTCCCGACACGAGCGTGAGCGAATCACATATTTATCCAGCCTCATCTTTGCCAAATAACCGCCGAATGGAAACAAATCCCTTCAATGGAATGCTCGTGTTTGCTTTGAAGCGCGCGGCTCATTCTGGGAAAGCGCCATACCTTTAACGTTAAAAACGCGCGCGATAAAACAAATGTTGAGCATCACAAGTGACATGCAGACTGACCAGGCGGAACGGCGGCCGAGCGGTTCGCACATCCACCTCACAGTTCTGTCCGAGGCCGGGGGGGTTCGAGTTCTGACTCCGGTCTTCCTGTGTGGGGTTTGCATGCTCTTATTCCAGGTCCTCTGGCATCCTAAAACAGGGGATTCCAAACCTTTAGTGAGCCGAGGCACACGTTTGACCTTTGAAAAATCTCACGCCACACCACCCCCCCAAAAAAAGGTCACAAAAAGTGAATGTATACAGAACGTGATGCGAGCATATACAGAAAACGCGATGGCTGACTTGCTGTGTATGCTGCGCTAATAGGCAGGACTACGGTTTGATGACATCATTGCTTGAAGCAGAACTTGCTCAAATGTTTTCTTTATGACTGGTGCCTTCAGAAAAATCTTTTATTTATTCAAATATATATGTAAACACGAAACACCGGCTGTTGTGTACGTGCCTCGCAGCACGTACACAACGAATGGGTTCGCAGACGGCGCACTGCTAAGTGCGGTGTGAAAAGGCCTTCACGCTTCATTGGCCAGTGCACATGTCAGTCAAGACACACAGTATCCTGTACGTGACGGCATTATGTTGTGGGAAAGAATCACACATGACGCGGCGGCCGTGAGAGTGGGTTATTAGATCGCTCGCTCTCCGTTGGTCTTTCTATTTACTTCGTCATTAGACAGATTTCGAGATCAGATTTAAGGTTATTATTTACAAAGCCGCGGCTCCACGCTCATCAGCCTCCAGTTTGCCTTCACATGATCGCCGGCAAGAAGAGAAGACAAAAACAAACTCCGCTGTCGCTGTCAACGTTCCCTCCGTGCTCGGCAGCGTGTAAACACAAAAGACACACCGCAACAAAAAACCCGTACGCCCACGCCACGATTTCCGCCAGTGCGGGATGCCGGGAAACCTGTCAGACGCTCACAAAGAGAACAGCAAATGCATTTTCAGAGTAATTAGAGGCGTTACTACGCCTGCGTGGCGGCGACGTCTCTTTATACCATCCGGTGTCAGGAGGCGGCAGACGTGACTCCTTCCCTCCGTCTGATCTCTAATCAAATTAAATAGGTGAGTACTTCCTCCCTCGCTCGCACCCATCGCATAAAGAAGGTGGCAGGTGACAATTGTCACTGTCACAGTTCTGAAAAGGAACAGGTGCCTAGTGACCTCATGACCTCGGAACTCATTACTGCAAACATGTCACCGCGTTCAAAATGAAGACGCTTGTATGCTATTACAATAAAGTCAAAAGGCCATTTGCATACTCATGCCTTGCGTTACACGCAACAATACGCACTCATTGGCCACATGGACAGGCAGCACCGTGATTGGTCTATTGCAGCGGCTCTGAAACCTTTAACCCCAAGTACCACCTCACGAAAATACCCTCTATTGCCAAAAGTATTCGCTCACCTGCCTTGAATCAGATATGAATTTAAACTATATCCCAGGTTTAATATGACATCTGTCCACCCTTTGCTGCTAGAACATCTTGAAGTCTTGTGGAAAGGCTTTCAACAAGGATTGCGGGAATTTATGACCATTTTTCCAGAAGCGCATTTGTGAGGTCGCACGGTGAGCCCGGCTCTCAGTCTTCACTCTATTCATCCGTAAAGTCTTCTATAGGGTTGAGGTCAGGACTCTGGCCGGCCAGTCAAGTTCATCCACATTAAACTCTCTCCTCCGTGTCTTTATGAACCTTGAGTTGGGCACTGATGCACAGTCCTGTTGAAACAGGAAGGGGCCATCTCCAAACTGCTCCCACAATGTTGGAAATGTCCAAAATCTCTTGGTACGCCGAAGCATTCAGATTTCCTTTCACTGGAGCTCAGGCGCTAATATTTTGGAGGATTTGTCAACTGTTTGTTGACCCAGCTGCCGGTAAGAGTCCGATGAGTGTCGGCGATGGGAGCCGCCATCAAGTACAGACTGCAACTCGCCCTCCCCTCTAAATTATAGATGGCCAAACAATCTGCAATCATGTTCCTTAAAGACAGCGAAAAAGAAAAATCAGCTCCTGAATATTTCTTCCAAGCAAATCACGATACAAGTCAACCGCCCCCTCCGAGTGCAGGGCGGGGTCGAGGGTTAGTTAGTTAGCACGCTGTTAGCTAGCTCCTCCTGAAATCCGCCGTGGAGAAGCGACGGCGCCGCGCTTGGCTGACACGTGATTATCCTTTAATCTCGGCACTCAGCTCGTGGAGCATCAAATTGAAATATCCTGAACAGATGTAAAAACACATGTGGGCCCGGGCGCGCAAGCTGTGCTGTGCTTTGTTTCATCTCGCTGTGATGTGAGCCTTAAGGAGAAAGCTTTTTAAAATTTCATCACTATTCAAAAGGATAATTAATACGTACCCCCAGGCTTTGATTATGCGATGCTGCCGCTGCTGTTGCCATAATGAGCCGCTCATCATCAGCGTGCTCCCCAGCAAACATACACTTTGCATAAGGTACTTAAGATTCTGCACAGGGACCTGCGCGCATACGCACCTGCCGTGTTTACGTGAAGCGGCTCGTATGCACGCGAGGGGCAACTCCCTCATCTCATTTGCAGTTCGCCGTGATAAGAGCACAGTTTGTTTACAAAAGGACCCCTGTCAGGCTGCCGGCACAAAACTGCGTGTACTCCTTCAAGTACACAAGACCCCCGGTTGGCGCCGAGGCGGCGGCCGGAGAGCCGAAGGTCGCACGACGGTCGAGGCCGAGCGGGAATCGGGCTCGAGGACGACAGTGGCTTCATCGATCAGTTAGTACGCACAGCACCGATGATTGCTTGATTACATACCTGACTACCCATTGCTTAGTCGACAAGAAAGTCATCGTAATCATATTAATAATAATAATAATGATAATGCATACTCCTCTTTCAAGGAGCTATAAGACGCTTTGCAATTGTACGCATTATTCATTCACTCCACAGTCACGCCGAGTGGTGGTAAGCTACTTGTGTAGCCACAGCTGGCCTGCGGCGGGCAGTCTGAGGCAAGCGTGGCTGCCATTCTGCGCCTACGACCACCGCCAAGCAGCCAACCGCATTCATTCACGGGCATTGTGGGTTAAGTGTCTTTCCCGGGTCAGGCACTTACTACCTGATTTTATTTAGCAAAAGATCAATCTGCACTAAAGTGGCTCCTTTTGTACGCAAGCACACCCCTCACTCTTACGCGAACCCCAACTTGGCAGCAACACACAAATCGCATTTTTTTGTGGGAGGCAATCCACTTCCAAGCGACTTCTCTTGACGCCGCTGTCACACGGGCACAATCTCCCCTGGCGTTCTATTCCCTGAATAACGCTCTCCGTTTCTTTTTGTGGCAGGAGGCTAAAGAGGAGGATGCCATCTGGGATTTGCCCCGCAGCCTAAGATAGCCAGCGATGGCACTTTAGCCCGCCAGGAATTTCGCTTGTTCGCCCGGCGTTGAAGTGACAGGCCATAGGGGCGCCGTGACGGGCCGACTCGGGCGACTCCGCCGTCCGAGAATCCAATTCCGTGCCCGACACTGCGAGGAATTAGCTTGGGACAGGTGAGCGATGGCTTCCTTGGGTGGCAAACGGATCCCCGTTAGATCAGAGTTCACGTTGCATGTAGAGATCCTGATCCATTGAGACTTGAGCACGATTTGTCCAACTTGGGGTTGGTACCCCAAATGAGTCCTGGGTCATCACGTGTCCAAAAATTCCAAGCCATCGGAATGTATTTGTACGACTATGGATTTTGATTCTCATGCGTTTTTACACACTATTTGACTTGCTGAGGGCAAGCGCAGGGTTTGGGTTTGGGTTTGGGTTTGGGGGCCCGCTGCTCTTCACATGCGGCTCGTTAAAGCGCTTTTCCTGTCAATTACGGATCAATACATGTCCTGAAGCTTCAAATATATTATACATGCATTGCCCACAGTAGAGTTTAGTGGTGATGAAATGATTATGTCTGGTCTGTTTTCATGTTTATTAACTCGTTTAAGTCAAAATGTGTGCTTTTCTTGACCTTGTTCTTTTTTCTGTGTGTGATTTGACGGAATGTCATTTTATTTTACTGTTTGTATTTTCTGTTTTCGGTCTCGGCGCACTTTTATAATTTCGCATATTTGGAGTTACTCGTAAATATGTAGAGTGTGTTAATGTGTTGACATTAAGAAACTTGGATGATTCCGTACTGTTAACAGACAGACATTCATCCTGTTCGGGAAATTGAATTAGCTGGCCAGATACACCAATCTTCGTTGGTCAGTCTGCCTTTCAGTCATTACAGGTGGGACCTGTGATTGGTCGGTTACATCACTCGCGGTTTAGTGGTCGTTCTCCATTCGATAATTCAACGGCGTGGCCAATGGATCAAATAATGGAAGATGTTGCAAAATGTGTGTCAACCCTTTCCCCTCGATGCTGCATCTCGTGTTTTTGAGTAACTGCTATGTTTACAATTCCACCCCGCCCCCTGCCCCCTGCCCCCTGCCCCCTGCCCCCACCCCCGCCCTTCCTTCCCTATGGCCAGCAGGTGTCAATCAAAATTCAGCCCTCACTAAAGTACCCTCACATTCGCACAACAATTGAAATATGGATTCTGGCCTGGACGCCGCGCCACTCGTCAATCAGGGGGGCCAGCGGGGTCCTGCCATGGGAAGCAATTATCGCTAGATGCCAGCTGACAGCCTGATTCCGTTGCCAGTGGCGTGATGCCTCTCATCCGCAGGCGCTCTCTAGGCAAATAGTACCCTCATCCCTCAAATCAAACATCTTTGCCACTATTGGCTGCTATCAGAGAGAGAGGGAGATGATGGTTCGCTTTGTTTCGTGGGACCATGCCGTGGGAACAATGAAAGAGGCGCTTTGGGTTTTTTTTCAAGCGACTGCTCGCTCACCCATTGGGTGACGTCTTTGGCAAGGGCGAGGAAAAGCAGCAATTAAGAGCCTTGCTCGCAAAATGACCAAACGCTAAAAACGGCCCTTTCAAATCTCAAAAGGTCGAGAGTGCATTCCCGCCTTGGCTTAAACATTCAGCACTTTGAATCGGTGCTGCTGTAATGTACGCACTTAGTGCGCAACTAGCTACGGCAACAACACTAGAACAAAATACATAAGGAGTACCTATCCCTCATCCTAATCCTGACCTTAACCGGCACGCTAACCCTAATCCTAACCTCATCCTTTTACCTAACCCAAGTTTTTCATGCTTATTCTTGTTGCCGTAGCTAGCTATCAAAGATGGCCGACCTGTTGCGCATGAAAAATTCCTGGCTCCGCCCCCGTTTTGGCCTACGAGTGACATCACGAGCTCTGACTCCAGCTCGACTGCGCGGTTAATTCGGCGTTAGTTTTCTCCATGTTGACTATTTTCTTTTTGTATTTGTGTGTTTGATTGTTTGTCCAGTACAATAAATGGCCGAAATCATCAGCAACAAAGATCATAACATAAAGCGACGTAAAGTTAAAAAGAAACAAATCAATCAAGCGACAGCTCATAACTAAAAAAACAAAAATAAAAATACCCTCATATGTTAGTGCAAATCCCAAATGAATGAAAAGGGTCCAATGAATTGCTATAAAAGTCATTTGCCACGTTGCTCATTAGCTGCAGAAACACACCAAGGCAAAGTTGAGTGGACGCTTTATCAATAAATGAGCCCGCACACCCGCACGTGCTGCCACCATGCAAATACAGCCGTAACAAAGCCAAGTGGGACCGTTGATGTGTGCCGCGTCGCAGGCAAAATTCCCCAAAGTGCTTCCGTCACAACTGTCCGGCGCGCAATTGGGAGGATGAAGCGGAGAAGCGAAACCCGTCACTTGAAGTCTCTCCTTTGGGCTGGCCCATGCCCAAAAATCAACTTGTTTGACTTTAAAGAGAAATGCTAGTGCAACATTTTGGGTTTTAATTAGGAAATATTTTGTGTTGTGGCAGTGTGCAGGGTTTTTAAAAAAAAAAAAAAAAAAAAAAAAAAGACCAGTTCTAGGCAGTTAAAAGTTAGAAAAACAGTCCTTATGTGGACTTTTTCCGAAACTGCTGCTTTTTATTGTCCTATCCTGTCACATTTTGGGAATCAAAACTGTGATTTCTTCACTTTCAAGGCCTCACGTGCTGGACTTAACAGAAACAACAAGTACAGAAAAAATAAGACAGTTGAAAGCAGAAGTACTGATTCAACTCCTGTACTTTGGTAAAAGTAAAAAAATAAATAAATAAATAAATCAGTACACTGGAATGTAATAAAAGTTAAAAAGAATTTTTTGCCAATTATATACAAAAACCCGTTTTGATAATTTGGCACAATGAAAAAAAACTACACACAAAATAGTTTGTCTTTTATAAAATTGCCTTTTGTGCTGCGACTGCGGAAAAAAATATTGCTACGTCACTTGTTTAAAAGCTAGCTAGTGTCGGCTTGACTTAGATTTGTTTTCTTTTAATCAAAACGACGTGTTTGCTAACGTTACGAACCAAGTAAGAAACAATGCTGTATTAGCTCATGATAAGATTAGACACAGAACGCCAGGAGCCGGCGCAAGACAACATCAAACATCTCTCTTCAATAAGGCCACGGGGAGGGAATATCTTGCTTCTCCGACTCTGTTGCCGTCGTCGTTAATGTTCTCTGGCTCAAGTAGCTCACATCGAGTTGATTTGTTTCGGCCTTAATCACAGAAGAGTCTCAAAGAGACCCCCTTTCACGACGGCGAGTGGGCAACATTTATCTGGTAGTCGGGTGCTGTGCAGTGTTAATTAAGAAGGCAATAAGAGTCCATTGAAGGAGATGAAAAGTGGTCGTGCCTCAGGACCCGACCCGGTCGTCGGGCGCAGAACCCTCCATCCACCGCAACGCCGCCGGGGAAGCGCTCCACCTCACATCTTGTCCCAGTCGCTCTGTGCAGAATCCAGAAAGCGACAGCCTCAGATTCGGTCGTCGTCACGTAAGGGGGAGGGGGGGGGGGGGGGGGGGGGGGGGGGGGGGAAATGAAAGAGGAGAAGCGGCAGGAAGACAGGCCTACGTGGACTTCAAGTAAATGCCAAAGTCTAAAAGTAAGTCTTAAGTGGAGATTGAAGCATTTCTACCGAGTGAGGTCGCAGCTCCAATATCCGCGGGTGAGGCATTCCAGGGCACCGGAGCCCGAATCAGAAAATGCTCTCGAACCTGAGGACTTCTCTCTGGCTCTCGGAGTCACCCCAAAAAATTTGGGATTGGAATGGGATTTGCAAATGTAGGTTTCGGGATGCTGCTGTACCTGTTTCCCCCCCCCCCCCGCCTTATAAGACCCTGAGATCCCAATCTGGAGTTATTCAATTTCTTTTCATCCGTGGCAGTTGAACAAGATAACGAGCCTATTTTGACAAAGTACGGAGTAGAAAGTACAGACAGCTCTGCTAAGCGCTGTTCGCCGTGCTGCCCCTCCGTTATTGACTCACAGTGGGAACAATCTTTTTCAACAGGACCAAATCGAGGTGGACCAGCATTGTGGAGCAGATTATGTTCCACTTTGCTTCCGAGCGATAACATAAAACATCACAAATAGAGGACCCGACTTTCCATTCCGACCCAAGTGGATTCGTCCCCAAAAAATAAAACAAACAAGAAGCAATTTGATGTTTTCGCAGTTCATCTTCACAGTTCACTTTGTTGGGCAAATACGCCCCAAAATAAGAAGACATAGAAGAGCAAAAGCGGCGTATTGCGAGGCGCCCCATTATCCTAACGACCTGATTTGCCCAAATCAGGTCCTCGCCGCGGTCGCCGAGGCTGTCGGCCGGCGTCGGCTCGTGGCTAATGAGCCCGGTCGCCATGACACCTCTTTTATTGCTCTTGCACTAAATGGCGGCAATGATGAGCGCGTGTTTCATCGCCTTGATGTCACAGGGGGCACGCCGCTGTGCCCTCTTTGAATATTTGATTGTTTTCTTTCCTTCAACGCCGCATCATTTGCTCCAATTCATCATTGGAGCCTTTCATTTGCGGCCGGTCTAAGCGGATGTGCTGATTATCGGACCCCGGTCCCCCTTTGATGCCCTCGTTTTCTTTTTCCTTGACCCAAATTTAGCCAAAGAAAAACTTTTGTCAGTCACTTAACTTTTGCGTATTTCTACTCATTTGCTGTGCTCTGAAAATGAAATAACACAAGTGTCTTGTTTGCAGTTTGTGTCCTTGAATTAATGCTGTAAACACAGCAGGGTTCGTCGGGGAAAAACACAATATGATCGCTCAGGAAGGCGTAATATCGGTAAGAATTCTGTGCACAATGAATTAATTTTGTGACGAATCACCTCTTGAGGCAATCGAGGCCAAACGAAGTGCACTGCTTGGCTGTGACCAGCAGAGGCGCCGTTGATTCACTCTCAACCAGTTTGCCGTCGAAAGAAGGATGGGACGTCAAGCTTCCTCCGGGCAAAGGCAACTGTTTTGCGCGGTATACTTTTGCTCGATACAACACTGGCATGGAAACAGGAGTTGAGAGGCGATAACAGTCTCCTCTCCCATTCAAATTGATCAAATGGATTTTGTTCAGCAAAGAAATGGAGTCTTAATTGCCATCCCGGAAAAGAAATGTTGCGTTACGGGAAGCATTTTATGGCACAATACTTGTCAGTACACTTTGATTACGATTTTAGTCGCTAATAAGGAAAAGCGGTACAGAGAAATGGATTGCACACAAAATCTAAATACAAATTGTACCCACAAACAAGTTCTAAAAGATTAAATACAACCCAACCGTTCTTACAAAACATACTGTACTAAATAAATAAAGCATGTAAGTCACTGGAACGTTATTATGCAGTTTGAACATTGAATTCAGTGATTGTTTGGCGTGTTACTAGAGAGAGCCCGCCCGCCCGTGTTCCACACTTTGACAACAGCTGACAGTCTTCAATGAAGCAAGCGTTCCGAATTTTGGAATGTGGGAGAAAGCTGGAATACCCACAGACAACGCACGCAAGTTGAATTTGGATAAACGGAGGGAGTTGTCCGTATCACAAGATACACAGTGTGTATCGTCAACAACGTGGACAAATCTCACGACGCACCACCTGATAAAATGTCATAACTGGTATAATTCCTAAAATGATGACTGACAAATGTACTTTCCCAGTGATTCCAATCTGGACCCGTTTAGTTGGACACAATGCTGATATACTTGCAGGAATGATACACACACACACGTTAGAAATGTTCAATTATAATTTATGGAGCAATTAAGTGAAATGGGATCATTTCCAGCGGCACACCAGATGTTCCCTCACGCCAGCGGTTGGGAGTCACAGCTTTAAACGACCCGAGGACAGCAGTTCAAGTCAGCTCTTACGGATGCAACACGACTTGTAGTATTCTTGAATGTAACGTGCGGCAGAGACGAAGTGTCAAAAGCGATGTTGCTCGATAAACATTTTTAGAAATGTTCCACCGAAAGCCGCAGAGCTGAATGAAAGATGCCGCCATGTTTGAAGCGCTTTCCAAATCGCCACTCTGTGATGAAATGACAAATCCAAATCCTCAAGTCAATTTGAAGCAGTTTGTAATATTTCCATACATCAGTTAAAATTACTCACGTCCTTTTTTTTTTACGACGACTTGTTCAACAAATTGCATCAAACTCGGAAAGTATTTCTGAGGCCGGTTGGCGCTCGTGTTCAATTAGAGCTGCAGCTCGCTGTCCGCCCTCGTTAAGCGAATCGCCGTGGCGGACGGGCGGCCTGGCGAACCCGCGACAGACTTTCACTCGTGCGCGCTAGCTCGCGGTGGACTCGTTGAAACAATACAGATCAAAGTGCTGTCGGAAATGCAGAAAAGATTGGAGATCTGTCTCCGTTGTTTTTGTGTGTGCGCAATGTAAAATATGTATACTGAAAAAACAGAACAGATTTAAGAGTGTACAGCGTGCAGCCATTAGTCTGATTAACATCAATTGGTGTCTGATGTCTGAGCTCCGACGGAGATCGACTAAAAGGTTAACAGCGACTTTCATCAGACACAAAGCGCCAATTGTGTCGTGATTTGAACTTCAAGTAACTTCAAGTGCTCCGTGTCACTCTCTCTCTCTCTCTCTCTCCTTCTTATAGCTTAATCAGTCAGCTGTGAGCAAAGCGCTCGATTGCGCACGACGGGGCAATAACGTGAGAACGAGCGTGCGACGAGGCCGAGCGTTTGGCAGCGGCACAAAGGGAAGCTTAAGTAAGCCGAGACGGTCACGATGCACCGGGTTCCCTTCGGGCGTCGCGAGGCCGAGCGGTGCGTTGTGAGAACCTGCCAGGGCCTTTTAAGGCTGACGGCGCCGGCGGCCGCTGGACTCCGACGCAACGACTGCACAACACAACCAAAAGGCATTCGTTGATTACCGTGTCCGTAACTGACTGAACGTGGCGGTTGGAATGTCCGCATCACAGGTCTGACGTTCTGGGTTTGAGTTTTGGTGGCGGCCTTCCTGTGCGGCGTCTGCGCGTTCCCCCCGCGCCGCAATGCTTGTGTTGTGTTAAGGCCTCTTTATGCTCCCGCGCTCGCCCGCATGGCATCACGTGACCCGACGCATTGGCCCGCGCGCACGTTGGCAAAAGATTGTTGCTGCGCGTGGTCTGATGATTCTGTGGATATCATCTCTCTCGTGATGTTGCGATGACGTACTCAGCGTTTCTCTCGGTCCCACGTACCACCTACGCCGCCTTCTCAATGGATTTGGCAGCATAATTAAACGTATCATCTGGTCATCCAGGTCCATTTGTTCGAGCAGTGGTTAGCACATCTGCCTGCAGTTCTGAGGTCTGGTGTTCAAATCTCCGCTCCTTATCGTGGAGTTTGCATGTTCTGAAAGTGCTTGCGTGGGTTTTCACGAGGGCAAGACACTTAAGCCGCATTGCCTACGGCTGAATGCAGTTGGCTGTTTGCTGGCGGTCGGAGGGGCCGTAGGCACAGAATGGCAGCCACGCTTCTGTCGGGCCGCCCCCTGCAGAGCAGCTGAGGCTACACAAGTAGCTTACTACCACCAGGTGTGACTGAGGAGTGAACGAATAATGCGTGAAATTGTAAAGCGTCTTTGAGTGTCTAGAAAAGCACTATTATAAGTGTAATGCATTATTATTATTATTATTATTATTTTACTTTGGCATCCCTCCCACGTCCCCAAAACATGCAAGTTCGTGCACCTGCGGTTTTTCCAGCAAATCAGCGCACTGCACACAACAGGTGAGTTAGGATCATCTGATTCTGACGAGCTTGATTGAAAGTAGGGAATCGGACTCGGCTCCAGCGGCGAAAATTCAAACTGCTTGTCTTTTGAATGTAGTTGTATTGTTTTTGTTGTACGTGTTGAGTGCGTTTACGTGAGTTACGTTTCCACTGCTGGTGGCGGAGAGATACTTCGCTGAAAAGCGCCTCCAAAATTTCGGCAAATGTCAAAACCAAAGAATCCTGATCGGGTTTTGTTCTATCACCAATCTGGTGGTTACATTTTGCATTGTACTGGCCAAAAAGGAATATTGTATATGCAAATCTAACGTAACCTCCAGCCCCAGCATTTACAGTTTAGGTACTCTTGAGCAAGGCACCTAAGCCCGAAATGAGTAGGCGTGCGCCGTTGTACTGAAATGGGTCTCGACCGTCGTCTTTCCATTGTTAGTCGGTCGGCTCTGCAGCCTCAGTCAGCGGCATTCAAACTTGTACAAAGGCACAGCATGAATCCAGGCGCTGGCTAAACGCTCGACAACGCAAATATGTATCAAACTGCACAACTCTCGGAGGTGTGTAGCTTAGAGCTTTGCACAGACGAACGCATCCAAAGAGCGAGTTGTCTCGATGTCACCGCATTTCATCAGAAATACCCAAGACTCGCCCTTCGTCTGAAGCAAATAGCTCGACTTTATCTCTCGGCAGCACGAGGCCTAATAAGCGCTCGCTAAATGTGCTAAGCTGCTTTGTAGCTATTCTTTTCTTCCACCCTAGCGATTACTGACTGCAGGCAATGTGTGCTTTCTGTTCCGTTCAGACGTAACACAGCGCAGAGCAGTGCAAATAGAGTTCTTTCTCAATTGGTCCCTCGGTGTCATGCTGGAAAGGATACTTGGACACCAGACGAAAGCAAAAAAAAAAAAAAGGGATTCTTTTCTTCTTTTTTTTACGTTTTGAAACACTCAAGTGCTAAATCGCAGCATGCACTCTGAGGAGGTTGAGTTTAGTGTTTCTAAGAGGCCCCTGCAGGAAGCTGTGATTCAAAGCGCTGTATGGCTGCAGCGCTCATGAAAATTCATTCGCAAGTACCTGTGCAGAGGTCAAACCCAACATTGGGAAATGTTGCCAAAACATGTCCCGCACATGTTAGCTTTGGCTACAGTCAAAGACAATGTGGACGCAGACGTGGATATTTTTAAAAGCCATGCTGTCTGTGTCCATACGGAAATTGTGTTAAATGTTTCCAGCAATGATTTCTGTCCGTTTTAGACAACCGAACGAGTCATTTTGCAGAAAGGAACAAAAACCGCACTCTCATCATTGCGAAACAATACTGCCAGATAGGGATAGATTGTGACAGAAAAAAAGTGAACGTTCAAAATAGTTGTAATGTGTGATATCATGCTTGATTTCTGTCCTCTAGGTGGCGATCGTCCTTATCGCGAAGTCATTGACAAGTGTCAAATACTTGGATGAGTCAATCACGTCGGGCGTCTTCTGAACTTAGCAGTTAGCTTAATATTGTATGAGAAGCCAAGCGAGAATTCGCCTCAGTCCAAGCGGAAGAAGGCTGAGCTAGTGCCCCGCTTCGTATTGGTTGTTGTCTTAGTCATCGTACAAGTCGCTGACAACCGCCCAAAAAAAAAAGCGTCAGGAGATGCTGTCCTTTGTCATCTGTGCTTAGCACTTAGCGTAATACTGAAAAGGGTTCACCCAAACCATATCATTTCATCATTGTGCAAAATCTACGAGCTGAACGCTAACATATGACGCAAAATGCCGTGGCCGAGCTAACTTAAATTAGCATTGACGGAACTGTAATCATAAACCTTCAAACAGCTGTTACTTTAACACGTATGGAGAAGCAACACATACAAACACAGCAGAACATACAACTATACTGACAATCGTATTTGTCTCTCCTCTGTGGGACCCACAACTATTGTTGGTTAACGAACTATTGGGGACCTTCTGTGCCTCTTCTTGCTGTTGATTATTCTGCATCGCTTCCAGGAGACTTCATTGCCGCTTGCGGCGTAGCAGCAGAATGCGCTACTACACTGAAGCAACTCTCAACTCGGACTTGCGCGACTCCTCGAAATCCATGAAAAACGATCACTTTAAAATCTGCCAAATCGCAAATGGTGAACCGCGACGTAGCGTTATCGGAAAAAAATATACATCCGAGAAACAGTCGAGGAAGGGGAAAAGGGCTATGCTAGCTCCGCTGCTAATAATAACATCAACTGTAGTTAACAACTGCCCAAAAATGGAGTCATAATGATGGCTGACTTCCTATCTGAAAAATGGACTTCATTATTATTATTATTATTATTATTATTATTTGTTTTAGAAAAAAAAAATAATCTCGTATCCTATGAGAAAATCCTGAAAATTAACTTTTGGAGAAATCAGAATGCTATTTGAAATCCCCGCAAATAGGTTTTGTGTTTGAGCCATCGATATGAAACCATCTCCGCCATCGTCTCAAAAGCTGTCAAGAAGCATCCAACCACATCTTTTTTTTTTTCCCAATGAATTGTGTTGTTATGGAACAAAGAGTGAACACATAAAGGTTACCCCTCTTAAAATTGCCTGATGATGAGAGCGTTTTCGTAAAGGAATTCAGGCGTTCCAATCTGCTTGTGCTTTCCGGAGACAATGAGGCACTCATGATTGCGGCGGCACCGTGGCCTCTCTCACCCTTTTTAGCAGCAGCTGGCGACTCGCACGGCCAACGAGATGAAAAGTACCTCTCTGCAGCTCGCCCGAGTGCTACCCGTGGAAGCTTTTAAAGAGGCGAATCGCTCCAGTGAGTGAAAACATGGCCAACGTTCAGGCTGATGTCATTTCCCAGCTGTTACCTCGGCGTCCGAGCGGGCCTCAGAGCGACGCATTCCGCGCAACACGCGGCTCGCTTTTTGAAGCGCCGCGCCTCCGCTGGCACCCCAGCGACCCGACTGCCAACTAGCGGGGTCTCCAAAGGCCCCCGCCGGTTAAAAAGGGCCGGGCTCAATCAGCACGCGCTTAGCCGGGTGACGACTCGGCTCGCTTGTTGCCGCGAGTCAATCAGTGGTCCCTTGTTTTGTCCTCCATTTTCCGCCCTCCATACCAGGCGGCGCTCCCGTGCAGCTGTTGAGCGCTTGTACCTGATGTCATCTTAATAGCGGCCGGCCCCCTCTGTTTAGCATCCTTCTCTCAGCATGTGCTCCTAAGCGTTTTTGTTCGATGACATCTTTTTCACACTTTTTTTTTGACCCGCTCAGGCCGATGATTGACCTCTCGCGTTCGTGTGTGCGCGCCGTTTGCCGCCTCGTTCTGTCGAGAGCTGCGAAAGGAAAGAGAGAGGCCGAGCGGTTATTGAGTTTTGACAGTCGGTTGCGGCGAGACCAGTTGAAAGTGTATGTTTTAAGTGTGTTAATGAGGCTAGAGCAGCCCGACAGGTTCCTCGCCCGGGGCGAAAGCAAAAAGCGCTCGCATGTGAAGTCGCAAAATGCCAGAGGTCGAGATGATACAAATTGTTTTTGGGCAAATAACATGCGTAGCGCAGTGAAAAAGATGGTGAGTCGGGTTGCAAAGGGGTGTGAAATGACTTGTCACTTTCCATGGGAAGGTAAGCTGGGGAATTTTGGGAAGGTATCACATTCAAGCAAAAATAGGAACATTTTATGTCGTCATAAGCAGACGTCCACGCAAAATAATACGGATTTGTACAACTTCAAGTTGTTGTTGAACAATCATTTAGTTGTAAAAACAAAAACATGAATGTTTAGTTAAATGTATCTCTTTTATACTCGTATGAAAATGTATGTGAAAACTATATTGAAGTTGCCTGCCAATCTTAAATTTTGTGAATTTCTGGTTGATTCGTGTTCGTTTTTTTTAAATAAATGTCCATTAATTTACATGGCAAGCTTTTCACTTTGAAATTGTACGGAATTTCGCAACCAGAGTGGTGAGTGAGGTAACGTGGGTTGAAAATGACATCCGATGTCTGCCGAGCTACCAGCTTTAGCAATGTTGTTCTTAGACAGCAAACTAGTTGGGGATGGATCAGCAGCGCCTCTGCTGGTTGCAGTGGGGAAGTGCGCCATATTTGGCCTCAATCGCTTCATGAGGGAAAAAAAAAAAAGTTGTCGTCGCAAAGCACCCGACTGAGGTTGAGAAGATGAAAACTGCTTTTCGACAAATGAGATGCGTAACGGACCAAATAAGAAAATTAGCGATTGCGGATTAGCAGTCGCGCGCGACGTGGGTTGAAAATGATGCGCAAGCTCTGTTTGCACCACATGTTATGAGCGCCCGGTCTGAGATTCCCAGAACCAGAACCTCTTGACTGTGAGGCAGTCAAGCTTGCCGTGCTCCCCGGGGGGTTTTTAAAATCCATCGAATTACATTTTTCATCCAAAAATATGATAATATTATTATTATTCTGAAGTTCATCCCCACCATCCCCATTCCAGGGCTCTTCGTGTCACTGTCTCTTTCTGTGTCAACGAGTAGCATCAACACTTGATTGAATGTCACCTAAAGGAGGAAAAAAACCGTATCGACGAGAACACTCCCGTCAGCAACGACTTGATGAGTTATTGCAATCAAACAAAGCCGACTTTGTTGAGCGTGCGCTAACGCTCCTCGACAGTTCCCTCAAATCCCTGCAACCTTGCCAAAATCCAGCTGAGAGAAAACATCCAAAACCCAAAACAAGAGCAGACGCTATTATTTTAATTATGCCCTCTTTTTTTGTTGTTGTTGTTTATTTCGCACACACATCCGGATACACACAGCTGGATGTCAAAAAATGAGCAAGAGACAGAACGAGCGAGCACTAGCAAGCACCCAAGTGGTTGTTCAGTAGCTCCAAAAGGCGCCAATGTAGGAAATAGCTCTTATTAAAGTCAATACACATACATATTCCTGATGCATAATTTATGCCTCCTTCTGTAGCAGGAGAATAAAACTTCACACAGCGGCTCGGTTTGGGATTTTTCAAAGCCTTTTCGTAAGGTGCATAAAATATCGGGAAATAAAAACCTGGTGTGTTTGAGAGAGAGTTAACCGCTCAGGTCAACGCAATACAACTTAAAGTAAATAATGCTTGTTATTTGGGGATGCTTTTTGGATTGAAAACTAACTTTTGGTTATAATTCATCAGAACTGTTGGCTTAACTATACAGGCAGTGCTTGAAATAACATTTAAACATAATTCATTGTCATTCAAGTATAAGTGGATGAAAACAGGACAGGACAAGATGGAACAGGACAAGGACAGGAGCAGAAGCATGCAGGACAAGGGTCGTGACCCCGGCTGTACAACTGAAGTGCGGTGGCATTCATTATGTACATTATAAAAGTCTACAGGACGAGAGTTGAAGTGAGGGGATACACAAGCGATTTGCTTATTCATGAGTTATTTGTCGCAGTAAGTGCGTGACCCCACACCCGGTGAAAGAGTCTGCGGACACATGCGAGTGAATCGATACCGTTTTGCATGCACAAAGACTTGACACAAGGCTGCTGTAATTGCGGTCAATCGGGGGGCGGGATCGGTTTATCAGTTCTAAAGCATCTTCTTTTCGCCACTGACCGTTTTCTGCTGCTTGGTCCGCCGTTGCCGTTTTGTGGCGCGTGTGTTGTGTCGATCAATTGTGACGTGTGTCGCCTTATGATGGCGGCGCGGTCGGACGCGCGCCCCGTGAGCGTCCGCGCTGCGCTCGTGTCGGATGCATTTCCCATTTAAATATCCACATACGGAAGAGGCCTGCGTCGGATATGGAAAAAATCAGATACATATGACTATTGGGCAAAAACAAAATCTGAATTGACCTGCAGTGTGAACAGAACAAAATCCGCATGGATCCATTTCCTAATGTGTCATTTGGGTCGCCAGACAATCGCGGGACAGTTAACATTTTCTCCCCAAAGTTGTGGTTGATTTCCAAATTTTGTGAGCTTTTCGATGTTGCATGATTTGAAGCTCCGATGTTGTACTTTTTTTCTGGGGCTTTTCTGTAGTTTGCTGCCACAACACAACTCCGCCTTGTCAGACAACAGGTTAATGGGGCAAAACAACTCAATTAAAGAAGTCAACAGTTTGCGGTTCCCATCATTAGCGGCATAGCCGCGCAGGCGGGAATATTGCACATTCCAGACTCGCAGCGGGCCATCTGGTTGCCGAGTGCACAGAACGCCTCTTTCATATTACGTGTTTATTGTTTTTGTTAGATCGATGCTGTTAATATCGGACCTTTCAGGATGACAGATTAGCGTCGAGTCCTAATCAGCGCCATTAGAAGATAAATATCAGTAATTCAATCACGGCAGCAATTTCTTTGGCAATAATGCGATTTGCGAATGTAAGCGATTAAGTCATTAGCTTTACATCTGTGACGATTACAATCAATGCATGCGATTGTCTTCAAGATTACGCTGCTCAGTCATCCTGCTTTATTTGTATTTTTTTGCTGTTGTTTGCAAATGACCGCCACGTGCCCTCGAGTGACTTTTTGCGTCCTAAATGTACCGTGTCCCGAATAAAGACAAGCTTAGCTCCTTCCCAAGGACGTCTTTGTTTCTGGAAGAACACTACTAAGCCTTTGGGCATCTCCTCATTTCAATATTTTAGCGCTCTACAATTTGCTTTACAAAGTAATTTTTCGGTGAGTGTTAATTTCCTAAATGCAACATAAAAGGAGCACAGTGGTGTGTGTGTGTGTGTGTGTGAAAGAGAGAAAAAAAACATTCAAGGGGAAAGTCGTAAAAAACAGCAGCGACTCAGGGCAAATTGTTTGCATGTGTTTGCAGCTGGCAGCGCTAAAGGAAGCCGAGCGCCGCCTAAACGCCGCTGACCCGCCGGGACGGGGCCAGTTCACTTTGAAAGGGCCCGGCTCACTAATGAAGGCCTAATTTTTATTGCCACTCTGTCGGCTTCAAAGCGACGTGGCTTGCCAAACATAATTTCACTGGAGGTATTTTCAGGTGCACTGCAAAGAGTTCACAAATAAGTTCCCCATTAGTCCAGCCAATGCACTTTCTTGGCCGAAGGCTTTGTCCGCCTGGAACTCGCAACTCGTGTACCCGCAGGTTGCGACGCGGCGAGGCACAGCCGTGCTTCCGCGTAGCCCTCTAAACTCGATTCCTTCCCACCGGTCGCGGGACCGCTTAGCGGCCCTGGGAGCTCTCAGCCGTTGTGAGGAAAGCCGGTGTCAGTTGCGAGGAGAGGCGACGCCATTACAGGATTAGAGATTTTCAAAAATAAATCCAAGCGGCGGTCTGGACATTGTCCGCTTCAAATGACGTGGATGCTTCCTTGCCTGCTATGTATGCACCTGTATCTGCAATTACGACTTGATTTCGCAGCATTCAATATACAGTCCGCTCCAAGGTCAAGTCCTTTGTTTTTGAACACATTTGGGTTTCTGATCAAAATATGAATATGAGACAAAAACATGTGACTGATGGGTGTTTCTCGTTGCTCAGATGTTGCCTTTTACATTGATTGCTTACGCGTTAAGATAGTGCTTGCTTTCGCCATTGGGTTTCACCTGTGACAACTGCATTTGCTGTTAAGCAAACGTGAAGACCAGAGAGCTGTCTATGGGAATAGAGCAAACCATTTAGAAGCCGATGCTGTTATTATTGCAAGTAAGGGTTATGCCACCAAATGTGAAATGTTATTCACTTTAAGGTCATTTAATAATGTCTGTTCCAATACTTTGGCTCTGTCCTGAGTTGTTTAGCACATCTAGATCTAAATACTATGACATAAAAGCTGGAATTCTGAACTTTGGTCTCGTATTCATCTTTTCATCTGAAACCCAAATGTCTTCAGTATACAACAAAAACTAACTAATTGACCTTGCCGTTCCAATACCTTTGGAGGGGACTTGAGTTATCGCCACAGAACGTTTGAATTTGAAGCACTCCGGCGTCGCACTGGGAACCAACCGCCTCTCGTCATCATTTTAACAAAAGCCAGACTCCAACATATATGTATATGGGGTGAGGTATACAAATAAGCTCATTTCAACTGGACAAGAAATCAAGTGCGTAAAGTGTCCTATAATTATTGATCCTTGGGGTATTTTGACAAAAAACATGGCACAGACGTTATTAAAACACATGGCAACTGTTTTGAAAAACTGCAGAATGTCTCCTTGAAAACAAAATAACTGTAAGTTTCGATAATATTGTTCATGTAAAGTCTTGTTTTCTTGTCACCCAAGTGCACGTCTTGTCTTGCTCGTTGGGTTTTGCTTTCCACCGGTCCTCGTGAGCCCAATTGACTCCCTCCCGCCACTCGTGTGCTGTCCAGGTGTGCCTCGTAGTCTCGGCAGTTCGTTTGCATTTGGTTGCCCGCTTCCTTGCAGTCTGCGTCATTGTGTTCATCGATGTTGCTGTCATGTGTCACGTAGCTTTAGCGTCCATTTCTTTTCTCAGAAAAATTCCAAATTGTACAACCGGGACAATCGACTGTTAAGAGATTTTCCTGATCTGAGAAGAGCAGAAGACGGGAGGCTAGTTTGCGGGGTCCTAATGAGTCGAGATGGAGGCAACGCTCTGTCCTCGCCACGACCTCATCGATGCTGTGTTGCAGACCAAATGTACTTGTCGCAAAGCACAACTAGCAAGATGACTGCTCATTAATCACTGGGCTCCACGCCCGCCCCTCCATAACAACCCATATTTCCTCACCTTTTTACATTGCAATGTTGTGATTGTTCTGCAATTGTGTTTCCTCCCCTGCAGCAGCACACTGCCTCCTTTCAAGCGGGGAAAGTGGAACACTTTTTTTTGTTTGTTTGTCTTTTCTTCACAAGGCAGGCATTTGTATTTATTATTTTTTTCCCCCAATAAACTGCGCTGATGTCATTGTACACAAAAGATGTTTATTGGGCAAACAGGCCATAAATCAGAGCAATACCCAATACTCCTCCGCCTGCATCCACCTGTTAACCCCGCCCACCAATTATGAACCACTATACTTCGTTTGTGGTGCCGATGCGTCATTATTTGAAAGTGTGGCGACCCACAATCAGAGGATTGAACATTAGCGCTCGGAAGCGGCTGGTGTGACCGCTTTCAACACAAGAGGGTGGGAAAAAGTCAGCGTCCTTGTAGCGCTGGATTTTGTATTTTACACACAGGTGGCGCCCCGCCTCTTTTAGAGCTCGCATACGAAGGCCAAAGGTGAAAAAGCAACAGCGACGGAACGTTCTCTTTTCCGAACTAGTGTCAACGAGTCTTCTGAAGGTGGAACAATGCAGACTCGGTTTCGTTCGCCCGTTCCGTGTGCGCAGTCTTCGACGACAGTTTAAAAGCGGAAAAATGACGAGACTCTCGTTTGCGGCCACAAACATTCAAAACCTCGCCAGAAACGGTTCAAACAAGGTTATACTTTCATTGTACAGTATATTTCAAAAATACATTTTAGCCTACATGAACTTAGCCAATTGTTACTTAATGTTAAACATTTGATATGCATTTTTAAAGAACTCATATATTTCATCATTTGAAAATAATTCTTTTACTTCCGGTTCAGCAAATATGATTTTTTTCCTTCTCCATAGGAGCGAAAGCATTCCGAACAGTTTGCAAAGTCGTTTAATGACGTGCGTATCGGTTATGCCACAGTTTTGCTAGATCCGAACTTTGAACGGAAACATATGCTATCTTTGCCCCCGCAGACTTTTGGAACTTTTAAGCAGCTGCTGAATAACTTTTTGTTGTTGTTATTGTTTGACAACATGTTGAGCTGCACCGCGAAGACCTCGTTGACACGGCGGGTCTCACGATGACACATCCTTTGAGCCGTGACATTCCGACTGATAATTCTTCTCTCGAATCGTAACTTAGAGTAAAGCCCAAAAGTTACTTGTTAGTGAATAGAAAAATGTCTATCTCACAAATAATGACACCATCGAGGTCCCCTTTCATGAAATGACACGGCTAAATGAAGATAGATAAACGATATTTGTGTTCTTCCCGCTTCTCATGTTTATCTTTGTCCGGCTGCTGTCCGAGATCCGACCTGCAAGTCTCGTGAGCGGCGGCTACGGCCGCTCTTAATTCCCAAACACACACACAAACCCTCGTTAATGACTCGTTATTGAAAGAAAGCGAACCCTCGCTCTCTGTTCGACAAACGAGAGTGCTCTTAATGAGCTCCATCTCGGGAAAGCGACACGAGAAGCGAAGTCCCTCAAAATGGAACTTTAAAAAGACATTTTTGTTGGTTTGTTGTTTTAGAGACCTGTTTCAGAAGGCCCGATATTATTCCCTTTCTAGTGTCGGGTCAAGAGTTGTACTTCTGATTGATGAAAATGCGTCCAGAATGGCTCTCAGCGCTGCGGATCCCAGAGCCAATTCCACTGAGTCGCAACAGGAAATGAGAGCTTTTCGGGGTAACGAGCCGGGCGGCGAGTTCACACGGTGGCTCGCAAGACACGTCGCGCACCTCCAGCAGATGTGAGCGCAAAGGCTCCAATGATCAGAATCGATGGATCGCTGACAAGGCACAAAACGGGGCACTTGCCAACTACGGAATTGTCTTTTCTTTCCCGATTTTCTTGGAGCCCGACACCAAATGACTTCCAAACTGCAGAGTCTTGAATTTGATTCTCCAACTGACAAATAATCTGCAAACTGAAAAAAAAGCCAACAAACAACATTGCGATACATATTCTTTTTGTAATTAGCATTTTCTGCAACTTGATTGAGTTGATCCCAAGAAGGCTTGTAAATGTTTCATATTTGGCTTCGTCAAGCCTGCAGACACCCAGAACGCCGACTGAATTCACGGAAGACCTTTCAAGTCTTCACCCTCCCGAGCAGAGGCGATTATTAGCTAGCTCGGCCGCAATTAATCCGCGGCGGCGGCGGCACAATACCGATCCCATCAAACGACTCCCCCGCCCACGTTCTCCACTAACACTTTCTAATCATAAATAATCACACAGACAAAAAAGACACTCCATTAGATTAGTCTCCCAAGTCGGGGCTTGATAAGGAGGAAGACATTCCTCTGGCCCTTTGCTAACTATTAAGCGAAAGCGTAATTGCTCTCTGGTGGCTGGAGCTCGGGCTTTTAACGGGCCTTATTAGGCCATTTTCAAAGCGGCGCTGATTGAGCGTATTGAATTTAGACTGACGACTCGGCGAGAGAAGATTGAAATCGTCCGTAGTCGCGATGTGGAGATTAGATTGCTCGTGTTTTGATTAGCGGGGAACATGTTGTGAAATAATGATGTCTGGAGTTTGTGCGCAAACTTTGCCAAATTTGAAGGCGGTAAAGTTTCCCAACGCTTATGATGAAGCTGCATTTGATATCATGGACAATTTGCATGTTAAGTCCCTATTAGTGAGCAGTGCAGTATGATCCATACCTCCTACTTAAAAAAAAAAAAAAAAAAAAAAAAGGGGGTTTTCTCCCTCTCATTAAATTCTGGTCCACTCTTTAGCATTATCCTTGATGTTACGGCAGACCATATACGTCGGAACAAAACAGAGTCGCGTCGACACTGAGAAGATCTGCTCGCCATTTGGCAGGGTCTCACACAGGACGCTGCCGTAACTGTGTGCGTATTGGTTTTTCAACACAAGCGCACGGGAGACGAGAGAGCCGAGTGTCCTGACAGCAACTTTCGCTACGACTTCGTCCTCCCGGTTTGTGTGAGCGCCATTCATAAAGAGAGAAAAAAGGGAACTTTTAAGGGCAGAGTCAAAGTGGCTCCTGGATTGTCTTCACTCCTGCCTGCCAGCGCGCCATGTTTTTCTCCCATTTAGCATGGGAACCCCCTGTGAGATGGCCCACTCGGGCAAATTCGAACCATGACGAGAAGGCGCCAGTGACATCATGTCAGCAGATAAAAGGAGGCGAGGGATTGTTACTGTCCGGTAAGGAAATGAAGGAATCCCGGATTCCTCTCCCCCGACCCCCCAGATTTTTGACTCTTCATACGCCAACCCGGATTACCGCACACAGGTTTTTCTCTTTGCCGGCGCAAGAAATTGCATTGACCTCTTCTATCTATTGCTTCCATATGCAGGCAGTTATCTCTCTTGCGAATGGAAATTGCAACAAATGGGGCCACGCCACCGAATGCAGATGTCCCGGGACCAGAGTGCACATGCCCGATGAAATTAGGTTTAACCCCGCCGCCGACAGAGCAGACATGTCTTTTGCAAACGCCGGCAATTAGTTTTGAGCGCAACTGTACGTCCGCCCGGGGTAAATAAGAAGCTCCAGCGCAGTCCAGCCTTAACCGAGTGGAAGCGCCTCAGGCCTGCCGGGCTTCCGCTTCCAGAGCGCGCCCGTGCGGCCTTCTGCTCTCCTTCCCTCTCTTCTCCTTTTGCGGGGACCGCTTGACAGAGAACACCTGTTTCGGGGGGGCTTCAAGGGGCTTGCACGGCAGCGAGGGGCGAGGGGGCGCTCTCTTAAGAGGCTACAGGTGCTTCCTCTGTGAGTCTCTGGGAAAGACAGAGCCTTGATAATGTATGCAAATGGCAGCGAGCACTTTATGCCCTTGATGGAGTCTCGATCTGCCCCCCCCCCCCCCCCCCCCCCGCCCCGCCCCCTCCTTGAGAATAATAAGAAAACCTCATAAAAGTGGCCTGACAGGTAATTGACTCAATTGGTTAAATGTTGCCGAGAGCCTGGAGTGTTAATATGCTTCCATTCAGCGCAGGCAGAGGTCAGCGTCGCCTCCGATGAGCCCATCCCACACTTTGCCCTTTGGGCTTCTTCTGCAACGGTCGGCGCATCTGAGCACATCCCGGGCTACGAGCGTGGGATTCCCGTTTGTCGCCTTCTCGTTCGCCCTCTTTCGGGATCCCCCCCCCCTCTCCCGGTTAGCGAGTGTTTTCCGAGCCGCGTCCCTCATCGATCTCGAAACGCGCCACACGTCCCTGCTCTTTCTCCAGCCCTCCAACGAGGTTGACGCACACGACTTTTACATCGGGGCAGGAGGCGCGCAGGATTCAAACACGCAGGTGCTAACTTATTTGGCCACGTCTGTTCCCCGCTCAGGCTAATGAAGAGCAGGTGTGCTGCTGTTGCTTTAATCAAGTGGCGAGAGGGCAGCGTGCAGATTTGCAGCTTGTTGAAAGGCCGTCGTACACATGGGCTTCATTACGGGCTTAGAGGCAAATCAGTCAGGAACAATTGTTTTCCCGCTCCTGCCGGAATCCTTTTCCCTCCCCATGTCTCACGCACGCTGATGGATTCTCGCGTGTCACTTTTGGAGAAGAACCGAGGATTTTTGTCCTGTTGCTAAATCCAAACAACCATTGGCACTCACATTCACACCTACGGGCAATTTAGAGTTGTCAATGAACCTAGCATGCATTTCTTTGGGATGTGGGAGGAAACCGGAGTGCCTGGAGAGCGTGCAAACTCCACACAGGCGGGGCCGGGGATTGAACCCGGGTCCTCAGAACTGTGAGGCAGACGCTCTAACCAGTCTCCACAATTAAACATTGCATATTTAAAATGTTTAACTTTGGTTAAACATATACAACGTTAGCAAATGTCCGCTAGCTTAATGGTAACATATAAAGCGAAACGGCATGGACGGGCAAACAGAAATTAGCATAGATGTTATGGGAATTAAAAATCTTCTAACAACTGCAGTTCTTGAACTTATTTATGAACGTTTGACAGCGCTCTAATGTCGCATATTTGGACCATTTTGCTTTTGTCTCCACGCCGCCATCAAGCTCACCTGAAAAATTCTGACTTGCGTCACTTGAGCCGCGCAGTGTGAATCCAGCTCTCATCTTGCATGACGTTCTTGCAAGAAACCTTACGTACTTCGCAAGACCTCACATCAGTTATCATCAAAGGAATGAGCCATTATGCCCCCCCCCCCCCCCCTCAAAAAAAAAAAACCCCACCAAACCGCGTGACTATTTCCATTTCATTCATACTTAGGTATAAGTGCACAACTGAAAACAAACTTCACTGCTCGAATAAACTTAAAGTGACTACTTGACAAATCCCGCTAACAAGATTTGTCTGGCCGTGAATCAAGTTTTGACAAAAACGGGATGAACAAAAAAGAAACAAATGATGTCGCTTGGCCGCAAAGAACTGCGGGCGGCTGATTTATGGAGCACTCCGGAGGTTTAAAAGCGCATTCACACAAATGATTCCAACAATTCAGACAAATGAGCAAATAAGTTCATGTTAGGCCTGACAGGGATGTATGACGCCGTCGGTGAGCTAACGCGCGGAGCCCCCCTCATTTCCAGTTTAAATGGAGTGATTCTTAGGAATTATGGCGTTAGGGGATTCGCAGGAAACTAAAGAGGTCTGCTTTTTTTTTTTTTTTTTTTTTTTTTTTTAAAAAGAGGTAACATCTGTCTTTGAAACCTCACGATAACTCTGCAAGGCTCGTAGTAATTGCTCTCACTTGACAAATCAATTGGACTCACAGATTTAGTTTGCAAGTTGATTCAATTAGTAGTTTTGTCAGACTCTTGTTGCATTCACTGGAGCAGGAGCAGAATTGTTTTCCGTTGTCTTTGCATTCATTTATATTTTTCCGTCTGTTGGTTCTTCACCTGTTTTTTTGTCTTGTTTTAACTCCCACAGCTTCAGTTCCGCAGACGCATTTGCCTTTTTTACTTCAAAAAAAAAATGTTGTTGTTGTTTTTTTTCTTTATAATCACAAGAGGGTTAGGCAAAGTAGCGTTGGCTTTGAGTTCAACTGACTCAAAAATATTATCCCGCACTTGAACTTCCTGGAGGGAATTTGTTCACGTTTTTGAGTGTGTGAAGAGGGAGAATTTTGTAGCAGTCCAATGGCAACCCGATATAAATTAGTATTCCGTAGTATTTCACGGAATCATAGCCCAGGCGGCAATCCCGGGATGGAATTAATAAGCGAAATGTAAACTGCTTCTGAAATGGCGAAATCATGACTTGCAAAGCAAAAAGATCACACAATTTGACGCGCCACATAGATACTGATATATCCATCCCTCCGCTTTCCGCAGCGCTCGTCCTCACGATATCACAGATATTATTGCAGCGGTTTTGACTCGGAACATCAGTGGCGGCACTGTGTACTGTATTTATTCCGGTTTGTGTTGGAGGAGCTTTGACTTTTCGAAGGTCAGCCCACGTAGTTGCCGAACAGAGGCCACGTTAAGATATGTTTTTTTTGTATATATATATATATATATATATATATGTCGCTGCCGCCCGGCACCGTCCCCCTCCCCCTTGCCATCTGAAAGCAGGTGACGGGACGACTTTCTGTCACGGCGACTTGTCAGACTGGAAAAATAGCAAGCGGCAATAACGAGGAGTGTTTTTGGCCCGGTCACTGACACAGAGCAGGGAACAATTAAAGGCTGTTTTTTTTTTTTCTGAGGCTGTTAAATCTGCACCTGTAGTGGCGCTTTCTGAGGCAAGGTCAGGCGTGGGAGCGTCAAGACAACTTCTCTTTGACCTTTTAACCTGCCAACCCTCACTCGCTTTCTAAGGGTGAAATGATTGGTAGAGGAAGACGTGGCTTTATGTGTGACCAAGAGAGGATGCGTTGAGGCTTTTTAGTCGCAGGGGATGGGATTTTGTAAATAGTCTGTAGACGATTGCTGCGTGAATGGATCTGACAAGATTTGGAAGAATGAGACTAAAAAAGGATTTCGCTCAGTGGACGACCCGCTCGAGCAACTGAGCCACGGCTGCCCCCGATTATGAAGACCTTGACTGCTTGGCTTGCAGCTTCTTGTTGTCTTGACAACAAGTCATCATGTACTGCAAGTGTCTCTCTTCCCCGCGAACGATGGTCTCGAAAATGCGAGATGTTTTTCGTTGAGCCGAACAAACGAGAGCTTTTCCACTTAGTCCAGAAGTTTCTCTCGGTCCTTTCGAAGATATTTCACTCTCTTGGCCATGTCAGCGGCAACAAAAAGGTCCTTTTTCTTCCCACAATAGTGGCAATTGTGGATTTGTTTCTTTCATACTTCTCTGCAATGCGTCGCCATTGATATATCGTCTTTTTGAGACCACAGGGATTTCCGCCTCGTTGCCTCACTTGTCCATTTTTTTTTGTCCGTTCTTTGGTTCGTAAATGGAATAGTTCAAACATCGAGACGTTTATAAATCGGGCTTGAGTGTTAGCTTATATATGCTGTACTTTCCTTGCGAGTGTTTTTGTTCGTTTGACTGTTTTGCCGTTCCGTAAACGTCTGAACGCGCATCGGCGCGAGACGGTAACGCGGTCCTGGCCGGAAATGTCGCGTACCGACAAATGCGCATGGGGTGCAACGCGTTGAAACGTTTGACCTCATCAGACAAAGTTCAGCAGCCGCGCCGCTTCCTGTGGGTGTGACCGCGCTTCCTGTTGGCGCGCTACAGTCCTACGTTTGTGTGCACGCGCGTGCGTGTAAAGCTGCCTTAACCGGAGCGGTGATTAATACGGCCGTCGCTTTCCAGACGCTGCCTGCCCGCTGCTCTGTTGCGGCCTTCGGGGCCGTCACGGCGGACCAATGTTTGCTTTGCCCCTTTCGTCCTCGCAGGGTCAGTGAGAGAGAGAGTGCAGCGTTCTTTAATTTGACAATTAGTCCGTGCGCTCTTTTGGGGGTGAAAGAAAAGGATTGCCCTCATTAGCTGTAATTGTCTAATTGGCTTTCATCTCAATTGTGTGTAATTTTCACTTCACGGATTATACAAATACTTTTAATGCGCCTCTGTGTTATTTGTGTATCCTGAAGGCGGGGAGAAGAAAACAGGCACATTCTGCTGTCAGGTCTTGATGGAGAGATGACTTTATTGCGGAGTCCACACAAAGAAGGCGGAGTGCTCTCGTGTCGGATTGTTTGTGAAGGGCGCATTCACAAAATGACCGCGTCAACAACAAGCTCAACCCTTGTGAGGCTTCATCCAGTTTTTCCTTTGCGGGCCATTTGATTGGAGTTTTTTTTTTTTCTTTCTTTTTCCCGCAAAGCGAACCAGGAAACACGTGTGTCAAGCAGCTGGGACAAAACGGTTTACGTTTTTTTTTTATCTTAAAACGCTTTGTGTTACGGTTGGACATAGAAAATGTATTTAGAAGAGCACAACAACATTTAGCGCTAGCATGGGCAGGTAACATGACTCCAGTCGGTGGGATTGATACGTTCCCACCACGCTCGGAAATAATTACGGTGACGTAATTGCACACGAGCAGAGCAGGTTGTTGATTTAACCGAGAGCTCTTCGGTTGTCGACAAATGCCAGTTGTTTATTTGTGCCGCTTCGTGCGCTCATCGCTACGGCAAATTTAGTCCCTACTTGCGAGAGGAGAAGAAAGCAGAGTCACATGGTTTCTTGTGACGCATTTCTTTGACTGGAATTTTGACTGAACACAAAACCAAGCAGACGTTCTTTACAAAAGCGTCAAGCGGCTCCGAGCAGAACCCCCCAAAAATGTGTGAACGCACCAATTTTTCTTGGGATCTTTCATGCCTGAAAAGTCATTTTGGCAGCTGCTGTTTGCAATTTCTCATGTGTAAAAAAGAATGTGATTTGCTGATCCAAAATAAACCTTTATTTGCATTTGTCTTTCTACTGATAAGTGATCACTTTTGACGGTGATAATCGTGATAAAGAATTTTCACTCCATTTTCCTCTATAGTGAGCAGCGAGCACAATTGTGGATTTTATTCCATATACTTCGGTGTTGAAGGGTGGGTAAAAAGAAAGAAAAAAAAAAAAAAAAAAAGACGAGCTTTTAGTGCAGCAGTGACGAAGACAAAGCTTGTTCAAACGGTTGTTCTGGTTAAACAACAACAAAAACATTCTGGAAAACCTACCTTTATTGTTTGGTTTTATTAATGTAGACCAGCAAAAATGGATTCACAACTCGAAACGACGACTAAAATTGAACGATACAAACAGCTGAACGATCCCAGACACGTAACTTACTATTTGGACACCAGGAAGTGAGGCCAAGACTTGAGTCTCGCAAAAACCTTGGAACCGTGGCGGAAACGGATGCAAGCCGGAGGGATCGCTGACGGGACGACGACAGAACGAAGCGCCAGCAAACCCAGCCGAAACATTGGCTTGCTAACTCTAAAGAGAGCAAGGACAAAGGTTGGGAAAACCAAGGACGATCTCCGCAAACGGCGACTCGACACCAGCCTCAGCGTCCATGTGGAGAAACACAATCAATCAACCACATCCTTCGAGGATCCCAATTGGGTCCTCATTCCTCCTTCAGGTCCACTTAGGACCTGAAGGAAGCAAATAACGGCTGACCTTTTGGCACGGCAAGATATTGTGATGATGATGATGATGATTCACGTTAATAATTCATGTCCTGAAGCAATTGAGGCAAAATGAAGTGCCCTACTCGAGGGCCGAGGTTTACCACCCATGTCCAGTCCCACAGCGGCCGCGTAAGCCAAATTTGTGCCCACGTGCATCTCTGATTCATCTCAAACATACGCTTCTGAACAAATGCATTGGACACACCCCGAATTAACCGAATGAGGGAATACCGAAACAGATGGGTCCTCATTTTACGATGGAGTTGCGTCGCTATGGCAAATTGATTCACACGTCAGAACATGCTAAGTGACTAACTAAGCTACGCGAATACAGAGGTTAAGTTGTAATTCCGGTAAATATTTGTATGAAGAATCCATCTTGGCCAACAATCCAATGAGAAACAGTAATTACGGCCGTAACCGAGCATGCCTTCTTGTAGCGCGTGACGACGTACTCTTACGCGGCTGCGCAAGCTAGCTCGCGATGCGCGTTCGTAAAGCTTGAAACCTTGCGTGTCGTACTTGTCTGACACCAGCAGAGGCGCTGTTGATTCACTCAACTCGTTTGCGCTCTTAAGCAAACATCAGCTATGGGAAGTTGAGCTATATGCACACAGAGCTCCAATATCATTGAAGGAGGAGTTCAGAACATTCAGTGGGACACTGCCTTGTGCCATTTCAATAATACTTGGAAAATGACAATCGATTCATTGTTAATTTTCCCCGTTGTCGATGAAGGACTTTTGATCAACCCGTCAAATTGATAACTGCCAATTCTGTCTCTCATGACATCATTAGAATTGTTCCTTCCTTTGAATTTGCAGTTTCCGGCAATTATCAAAAGCTTTCCCGTACCACGACAAGTGTGTGTTTGTATTTTGTTCATTTTGTAAAAGGGACAAAAAAGCTGAATGAATGAGTTATTTCCAGTCGGTGGGTTTCACCTTTTTGTCAGCTAATGAGCGTAAACCGTCTCGTGCGCTAACAAGCTCCTGGTGGCTGTTGACTTGAATAACAACACGTGCGTCACAGAGAACAAAGTCTCGTCTTCCTCGTTGCGATTGTTCTCCTGCGCCGTGTGAAGACGCGTCCTAATATCGTCTCGTAATCTGCCGCCCTCTCCTCCAGATGCCCCCGTCGCCACTCGCTTTCATGTCTGACTGGCGTTCAAAGCCTCCCCGTTAACGTGATTTATTCCTCGCTGCGCATTATTTTGTTCCTCCTAATTTGTTTGGCTTCGTCGGGGCGCGAGCGTAAATCAGAATCAAAGCCAGCCCCCTCGCGCTTTTCCCCATCACCTCCGCTAATGGGCTGCCTGGCGGAGGTTTGTGTTGATAAGAAGCAGACCTTCTGCCTGCCCAAATCGCCCTTCCGTCCTTTCCTCTCATCAGAAACACAAAGACCTGATCGGCTACCTGCGCAAACACCTTCGCCGACCGACCGCTGGACTACAAATCAGCGACCGGAAAGTGCGGTCGTTCCAAAACAAATCACGACGATTAATCGTTGTTCAACTTTTGCCATTAAAGATGTTTTATTCGACACGTTTGCTTGCAAAATAGTTTTGACACTTTGCACAGACAACCTGTCACCACCGTGAGACGAGCAACTGACCAACAGTCCGTTGGCCGTGGCACTTGTTGACTGTGGCGATCATTGGGGATGTGGCTGTGTTCAGAATTCACGAATTACATTGAAAGTTGTGTTGAATGGAAGTCAGCACACACCTGCAACCATTTGTCAAAGGGCCTCTGTTTAACCCCACGAGTAAGATTTTTCTGAGAAACAGTGCGAGGAAAAAGTACTCTGGAATTCCTTCGATTTCTGCATAAATTGGTCATAAAATGTCAAAATCTGCACTCAGTTCCAGCTGCATTTACTGTTTTCGGAATCAGAATCAGAATCCTCTTTATTTGGAATTTGTCGTCGTCTTTCATCCGATTGCAAGATGTGTTTTTCAACACTACGAATACTGTATCGACTTGATTTCTGACTTGACGCAAGTTAGTGATGGCATGTTCCGACTTCAGGTTTTGTCGCCGGTGTAGGAACGGAACGGCATGGTGAGCTGAGGACTTAGTAATGGCCACTTCTGTTAACGTCGGGTGCTAGTGCAATACATTCGTTAAGCACCGGATGTTAAAGATAAGCGCAACTTTTTGCTATCGCTACAGAAAACGTGATGGAAAAGGTTCCGCTGGACACTTTTGCAGGCACTTAGCAAAGACAGAAATGAGAACAAAATAGCCCAAACGCCGGCATCCGCCAGACGCAGCGACAGCGCGGAATAACGGAGCGCAGATGATTGTCATCTGTCCGTCACGCGAGCGAGGCGAGCCGTCTGCCAGGCGTCGTGATGCGTAATGCGATCGGACGGCGCCGTGACGGCGAGCCGTGACCTTCGGCCGCCTGCCGCCTTCCCGGCTTCCGGCGGGGGCGCCGACGCCGCTGATCAATCGGGGCATCGGCACCCGTCACGTCAGATCCGCTCGCCGTCCATTTCCCGTCTCTCTTGTCATCGGGACGGCGTTTTCCTTCCGCCAGTCAATCACTCAGCGCCAGACGCAGAAGTCACATCGCTTCACCTTCACTTTTTCTGCACGTAAAGTCTCCCGTCGTATTTTTTTTCAGGCTACGGTCTTTCATCATCTCAAAGCGACTCGCCAGGAATTATTTTCAGAGAGTTTTTCCCAAACATACACAGTCAGGGCCCCTCATAGGTTCCCCTGTCATGTTGCTGAAAGGAAATGCAAATGAGATTAGATAGCACAAGGGCCACAAGGCTCATTTGGCCCCCTGCGTCCGCAGACGGCTAAACGCTCCCAATTCCCCTCTCGCTCGGCTCCTCGGGCCACGTCCCCCTTTTGCTGAACCCGAACCGGCTGCGTTAGTCGAAAACCGTCTCTCGCGGGAAAGTTTTCTCCGCGCGATCCCTCCGGAGAGACGGAGGCTATCGCAGCTCTAAGTGGGCTTGCGATTGTTTTGAAGAGCGTAATTACAGAGAGATCTGCGCGTCGGCCTGAGCTTTCCATCCGTGTCCCCGTGTGGCCCTCGGCAGTTAGGAGGGTAGAAAAATGAACCCGGGGTCCGAACACTTCGGTGTGCAAAACGGCAGCCGCATAACTTCACCCTTAATCAGATTGGCGCAATCAGTCCAAAGAGTTTCCCGTGTGTCGTCACGGCGCAGTTGCTAGCGGGGGCCGATTTAGGGAAAGGCCGATAACGCGGCGGGAAAAGAATGGAGCAAGTTTGAAAAAGAGGAAGGGTCACATGTTGGCCAAAGGGAAGGTTGCTGTGTCTGGTTACAATTAGTCGGTCTACTTGCAGGGAGCGAGCTATTGGTCCTCAGTCATACCGTAAGTCGCCCCCTTTTACACTGTTTTCCTGCCTGGCTGTTCGGGGTGAACGGCACGGGCGCAGAATGCGGCACATCCGGCCATCTGCGCTGTTTTACTACAGTGGATCTTGTTGAGGTTTGCGGGGAACTTAGAGCTTATCCAAGTTGCAATAAATCAAGTTGAAAGGCCAGACTTGACTCAAAACAACCGAGAAACTAACCGCTTCCGCAATGCTCCTCAAAGTTCCGTGTGAAAGGCACCGACACCCGATGGGGACGATTTCGGCGGCAAGCCAATGTATTGAAGTACACTACAACCTCGGCTTATGAATTGAATTTGTTCGGTTACTGCGCTCACAAACTGAAATGTTCGCAAAGCGAGCTAATGTTCCTCATTGAAATGTGTCGAAATGCAATTCATCTGTTCCAGCCGCGCGACGGCATTATTTTGACCTTGTTTCAATTGTCGTGCGGTTCAAAATAAATACTGAGCAATATACAATCTATGATGCAGCGCAGATTTTTCATTGCATTGCACGAGGCGGTGGCCGTTTTAGGGGGGGGGGGCACGCAAACAATGTTTATGCGGTGCGGGAAAAAGCACCAAGTTCTGAGACACCCGAAATCGTCCGTAACCCGAGATCATTTTTCTTTGCTCGTAAACACAATTGTTCATAATATTCATCCGCTTTCCATAGCGCTTATCTTGTTCAGCTAACGTTGGGTGAAAGGCAGACTATTTGACCTCAAGTCCGACACCTGCGCTCGGAGGCGACCCGCGACCCCACGAGATCCGAAGAGCGACAAATGTCGGCACACGTGTCCGCCTTTGATTTCCTCCTTTTTTACGGCTTACGGAAGAACGCAATACAGCAAAGGTGCCAACCTTTTTCAAAAGACTTTGCGGCGCCATCGTCGGCACCAACGGCGTCTCGCGGGCGCACGGCGGCGGGCCGCGTTAATGTGGCCTCGTTTCGGCAATCTCATTAAGCAAAGTGCTTTTATGAGATGTGCTTACGATTGTTTAATGAAATAAGCGTTAGGGGGTGTTTGCAAACTCGTAAAGAGAGTGACTCTCATTTCCTCCGCTTTTAACTAACCCCCCAAAAAGTGTTCGATAATTAAGAGTCCTGAAAGTGTTTCATAAAACGGAACGCTTTTCGACAAAAGAAAGGCGCCTTTATCTCACGCTGCCTCGCCAGGGATCAGTGAGGGGCGGCCGAACAACTTTTTCTCCTAGAATTTATTACCACGTGTTTCTCATAGACTTTTGACCGCCATATGTTCGTTTCTAATCACTGGCAGTCCAGCATAATGTTTTTCTGCGTAAGTTATTTATAGCGTAATGCTTCAGAATTAGGGCTAAATATTGGCAAGGCAATATCGGTCTGGATGTTCCATGCTAGTGTTTTATTGATGAGCTGTTAATTATTGAAAGTAATTACTATGCTGCTGGTTTTTAAACGTAGACGAATGAATAATCAGCAAATAACGGACGATAGGTTACGAAACAAAACAAAACAAAACTGCGGAAACCAAAACGTTCAGCGTCCGGCGGATGGCCGCTATTCGGGGGGACAGGAAGCGGGCCGCACCGCAAATAGCGAAGAGCCGTGGACATTCGCATCGGAAAGTCCTGAATCGGGATCGTAGCCGTGGTCAAGCTGAGTGCCTGCACGTCGAGCGGTCGGTATTTGTACATTTGTATCGCGGGCAAGTTCACAGATTAAGCGCGCTCTCTGATCATTTTGCTTTTGGACAAAATGTGAGTCAGGGTGGGACACTTTCCATCCTCTGTTGTCTTTGTTTCCATATCAACCGACAGGCACAACATTCCATCAACCGGGCAAATGGGAACGAGGAGTTATCTTTGGCCCCAACATTTGTTGTAACGGTGGCTGTCGTCACACGCGTGCGGCTGTGGCTTAACGGCGAGTTGAACTAAGTGTCACAGTTTGTTGCGTAAGTGCCGTGCTCCGATGATATTAACGCCAGCATAATAATAGCCACGAAGGGTCGATCGTGCGGTTCCATGTGGTGTTCTGCTCCACGTTTAATTGGCCCAAATTGGAGCTCTCGCCCATGGTTTCGATGCACCTCTCCACCGCTCCACTTTGGATGCAGTCGGGCTGCGCAGCGCAGAGAGCGGCGGCGATCACACTTCATAAATATTACTGCGAGACCAGCGGTTATGTTTCTGTGTGAGGAAAGAAGGAATCATCTCATAGCAACTCTTCTGTATTTGAGCCCGAAAAATGCTAAGTCACATATTATTAACATGTGACTCTAATAGAGCAACACTTACATTTTTCCTGCCATAAATGTTCCTACGTGGCTCCGCACACAATATCATCATATCAGGCAATAATCTAAATTGTAACATGGTGCCATAATCAATACATCTAGCAAGAAATCTCAGTTTAACGATTGAGCTCGTAGAGGTGCTTGGTCCTTTATAGAAAAATATGAATAGCTGTCGAGTGTATCGAATATGTATCACAACAAATAGCAAGATGACACATTGCCATGTCAGGATTTTGTACCCGACTTCACTATCGATTCTATCACGACGCAGCATCCCGCAAAATTTACAAAACTTAAATATTGACCTATTGCATCACAACAATGCGAATGAAGCGGGATGATCTCATTGGAAAGGCTTAGAGCCCTCTCCCAAAAAAACGATTTCGTCTTCCAACGGTGGATCCCATGAATTAAGCCAGTGTGGTCCTCGTAGCACTGGTGGTACATGGGCTCCCTCTTGTGGTTTGTGGAAGAATCACGGAATGTGATCAATGAATGAAATGTTCCAGTTGTGCATGCGAGAGTAGCTTGATCTTTTTTCAGTCCAATAGATTTGCATTTAATCTTTGCAAATTGTTCGTTTTCAAACATTTCACTTTTATGTGGGTTTACTTATTCAAACTTAAGCACTGCTCAAACTGTGCGTGATTGTTAGTGGCCAACGACAATATTAGATATACTTTTCAGGAATACCACCTCTGCCTGGTTTTTGATCAAACCTAATTACTATACGGCAAATATGTTGAAATTTTGGTCATTGTAATAGTTCATTTGGTCATTTATACCACCCAGTCATCCTGGCACAATATCATAATGGCCGCGATTAATAGTACGGCGATTCTGCGATAATCGGATTTTGACGACGATATTTGATGTGTTAACTGAAGGACCATCCCATTGAAAGTTTTGCTATATTTGACAAATAATTAACACAAATATCCCCATGTGTCTGTCGTGGCTTGATAATGTACCACAAGAAGCAGCAATACGATACTTTGTAATATCAAGCAAATACGATAGGTTAGAATCTCAATGTCAATATCTGACCGTAATGCGTCCCAATACTTGGCCATGCCATTTTGTGCTCCCCAAACTCTACGGGGACTTCTTGTACACGGCTGCGACGTGAACACATCTGGACTCGGGAGCGCTCGCAAATAAAAGTAAGAAATGAGCGTAAGCTGTAATTGGTCCAGGGCTGACGTGAGTGTGTGTGACAGGGCAAATCCAATAGCAGCGGCGGGGCTGACAGGCCTGACATGAGTCTCGCCTCGCCGGCCCCCTTCATTATGCATGGCCCGGTGTTTCCCCCGCATCTTAATTGAATCACACTGTCTGAAACTTGTTACTTCCAATTTGTTGCATTTGATTTCTGACATCGGTGCGGTTCCGTCATGAATTATGCAGACGGCAGGACCTTTTAATTGCTGGCGTTATTAAAGCAAAACTAATTGCGGATGATTAAAATGTGACGAGGAAGCTGGAGGATTTTTTTTGGGGGGGGGGGGGGGGGGGGGCGGGGCATTTCTACTGGAGCCAAACGACGATTGGCTGTCAGGCCTGTCCGAGGCGTCGTCGTGTTGCGATTGGGACTGTCGCCTCGGTTGGAGGTCGTCGTGGGGTTAAATGGAGCGACGCGATGCGGGTGAACAACATCCACTTGGGCGCACGTACTTTTGTACACCCGAAAATAAGCGGTGCCGTCAATGCTGCCTGACCTCCAAGTTGTTCTCATTTCAAAGGGATTCTTTTCAATTAGCCCCAACGTAAACTGTCGCTTTCTGAAGTGTTGCGTCACGCCAAGCCGTCCGTCCTGTGTGGAGTTTGCGTGTTCTGCCTTCACTTGGGTGGACTTTGTCCAGTTTTCCCCCGCATCCGCAAAACGTTCACGTTGGCTTAATTGAGTACTCAAAAGCGCCCAAAGGTGTAAAGATGAGCGCGAATAGTCGTTTGTCGGTAAAGTGAAGGACTGACGACCCTAATGAGGTGGAGCGTAATGGAAAATGGATGGCCAATGTACGCGGTAACATTTTGACATTCTCAACTGTCACTCACTGAGACCGTCTGTGCTCATCGGCAATGTTACGTACAGAATTTTGGGAAGCACTTTGTCTTGCTTTTTAACGACGAGAGGCGCTGTGTAAACAAAGGTTTGATTCATTGGTCATCAGTAGTTTTGTGGTTGTCGATTTTTGGTCATTTTCAGTGGTGTAAAAGTGCCAGCCTTTAGCCATTACCTGCCATGTATGTTAGCATTTGTGTGGACGGTGAATCCCGCATTGTCACAGTTTGTCATTTGCAAAGCTAGCTACTAGCGGACTTTTTTTTTTTTTTTTAACCAATTCTCCATCGTGCCCTTGAAAAAAATTGGAACGTTGGTTTTTGTGCTTAAAATATTGCTTCGGCGTCGTCTTGATGCCAAGCAAATATGTTCAAGTGAATTGAGGCGCTTCAGTTAGACAACAGCAGTGCTTTGCTGCCATCTTGTGGCATCTAGGTGCCCAGAAACTATGTCGGCGTGATTTGAGGCGTTTCATTTTGACAAAAGTAATGCCACCTTGTGGCATCTATAGGAAATTAGCGTGGGTTCTCTGTAATGAATGACTATTGTACTCAGCAGCGCTTTCCTTCCTATGTGGCAGTCATTTTCTGTCCTGTGGTTGTCACGACATTTTTCACGGGTGGCATCGCTGGCACGCTTCTGTTGTGGTTTCACCCAAAAATGTCAAAGAAAAAGCCAAATCCACCTGGAGATTTGCTGTCTGGGCGCCTGATGTCACACACGAGGGTACTTTCCACTCCGAGTTTTGGTCGACCTTTGGCATGTTCTACGACAGAGGTTCCGCTGTACCATTTCGTCAGCCCAATCACACCACGACTTCGCTTTTATTGATTTGCTCTTCAGGCCTTTTTCGATTAGCTCTCCTTCCCGAAATTGTTTGACTCGCCCGTTTAACGCATCGAAAATTGCTTTCAAATTGTCCGGCGTGGATGCGTAGGGTCGACACGCGCGGACTTAAATGAGCACTCTTTGAAATGCATTCTTTTCATGTGCATCGTCAGGCAAAAGTAATAAGGCATTTGGATTAAATATGTGAGCCTGCACCAAAAAAAGTCCAATAAATCAATAAGGCCTGGAACATTTAAAAAATCATTAGAAATACTTTTTTTACTCGCTACAAAACACTCTTAACTCAGCAGATGTTGATTACAAAATAATGTCGACTGAAGTGAACCAAAAGTGATTTGGAAATAATTCAAGCACAACTTGAGAGGTCAAACATAATGAAGTAATTAGAAGTGTTTCGCAAATAGCAAAAATCTGCTGGCTAATTGACGCCACTCTAAAATGTCCAAGAGATGCGACAAAAAGGCGACTAAGCGCTACTTTGGTCGAAATGAAAGGCACATTTATATCGTTAATTGGCACCACAATGCCACAGGATGCTGAAATCACTACTTTTTGTCGAAGTGAAGCTCCTTCCTCAACTAACCACTTCAACATAGTTCCTTGGCCAAGATGCCGAGATTGTTCAAAAGTTCAGCAAACAGCATCGCATGACAGCAGGGAAAGCTTTTATGATCATCCTGCTTGACATGATTTCCTACGGGGACTTTGTTTTGGAATTTTGGAACGACTCGGAAGTCAACCGGCGTGACGGAACGGATCGTGTTCCACTTTGGAGGTTCCGCCGAACCTTTGGAGACCGAGTGCGCGGGGCGCGTGGGGCCCGACGAGGCCGTGAGGGATCGAACGCGTGAATTGTGCCCGCGGGGCACGACGGAGCCGCACCTGACGGGAAGGTGGGGGTCCTCCAGGCTGCGCCGCGTACGCCGCCTCGCAAATGTCGGCGAGTCGTGACGAAGAGGAGGAAGAGGAGGATGGGGACTGACTTTGCTTTCATGAACGCTCAATCAATTCAAAAGGACAGCTTAAGTTTCTGTCTCGGTGCTCGGGGCACCTTTGCGGGCCCGCGGGCGTCCAAAGGCAAAAGAGTCGTCGTCTCACCTCGGAAGGGAGCGCCAAAGATAAAAAAAAAAAAAAAAAAAAAAAAAAAAAGGGACGGCAACAAAAGTCAGCACACCCTTCCTAAAGCGCTGAGGTTTGTTGCATCAAAATCACACGTGGACCGGAATGATGTACAAATTGTTTGTTTTTTTCTTGTTCCTCAAAAATGTTGAAAATAACTTCGGCAACGATGCTATTTGGCTAACGTTTTCTGTTATGTCTTGTTTTCTTTTGCCAGAGTGGAGGTTTTCAAGGATATAATCGTTGTTCTTTAGACAGCAAACTAGTTGAGAGCGACTCGACGGTGCCCCTGCCGGACACGATCAACTAACTGCATTTTGAATGCTCGATTCATCGGTTATGACGCCCAAGTAGACGGTTCGTAGTGTAGGAAATTACCTGGCACGCAACGCACAAAACATCGAGCGGATGATGGAACTCGTTCCAGATGACGTCATCTGCGACGCGCACGTCGCAAATCTGAAAAGTCGAGCGGCGTGTCAGACGTTCTGGCGTGACTCCTCAAACGGAAACTAATACACAAATATACAAGTTTGATTTATTAGTTGAATTCATTCCCTGACCAAGCTTGTAACTCTTATTTAATGGCATATCAAATTAATTTCCCCCGTTGAAATGATTTCAAATGCGTTCATTTGTTCCAGCCGCCCCAAAAACTTTTGTTCCATGTTTTTAATAGACAAACTTGCGCTGTGTTGTAAAATACAAATATAATAACAAAGACAATAAAAAAAGAATATAAAGAAATTAACTGGTTTGATCGTGTAATTAAACGTGTGCTTTTCATACAAAAAAAAAATAGTGCATTACATGGAATGAAAATTGGCCCCTCCCCCCACTCATCCACAAGGAAACACACGCACACATGCGCACGTTAAATGTCTCATATTGTATATGTAATATTGCCTCGATGGTAAACGTGAAATATGAATTGAAATGGTTCACGCGTTCCTGAGTTCCAGACGTTTTTCGACCGCGAGGCCTGAAATCGGCTCCGTGGAATTTCTCGAGCTTATCGACGACGCTAGCGAAGATCTCCGCTTACCTCTCTGCTCCGTCGACATAACAAACACGGAGGCAACCAATCAGAGGATGGGGGGGGGGGGGGGGGGGGCGGTCTTCGCCAAATATGGACAGAGCGGATACGAAAGTGGGTCAAACAGAAGTAGCCATCTGAAGGGCCTTTTCTGGACACTCGGATGACAAAACCCAAAAATGATTTTTTTTAAATGAAATTGACACTTTTATACTAAGCGCATGTTAGAGAGGAACCCTGTGGAGGTGGAAATAGACAAAATACGGGACCTTAAAATAGAACAGCTCGCTCACACAAACAATTTTGGAAATAGGCAGACGACAAATGATTTACTTGCTTGTTTAATTTCACACTAGATGAGTGAGCAGGTACTCCGGAGACACAAATACGAGCCAATCAAAAGTCAATGTCGTATATCTGCAAAAGAGGCCTGCCATTACTTGTACAACTCCGTTTTTTGAGTACGATTATATCCGTGTATTACAATCCTGCCGAGTGTTTCAAATGAAATCAAAAGTGACTATTGTTGAGAAATGCCCAGCAGTCACGTCGCTCTTCCAAGGATGGACGCACACAGCGTTGCGGAACGATCACGTCAGCGTCTTCCGGTACGATAATAATTGTTCATCGCCATCTCGACATAATGGAAAATCATCTCGAATCCTTGGCAGGCTTCTCGTTTAGAACATTCGCTCCACACTTCCATTCATACTGTTTATGTGCCCTGTTCGCTGCTCTTATTTTGGTTCACAACAGAATTGGCTCAATAGGAAAGAACATTTTCATGTGAACGATAACGTCGATAAACTGAGATAATTATAACCTTAAATAAATCTTTTTTTTTGACGGCAACAAGGGAGGCGTCTGTCAAGGCTGACACACCTGACGTCTAATTGACACGGCATCCTATTTCATTTGGGAAGATATAGACATTACAGACTATATATATATATATATATATATGGTATCGCAGTTCATACTCATCATATTTGAACTCTTTGCTAACCAGAACAGCAGCACCAACGCATCTAAGTAAGAGTCGAGACGTGGCGCACGACGTAAAAAAGAGTTCCCTGTGCGGTATCAACAATAATCTTGGGTTATGCGGTTTCGGTTTTGCGTGCGGCCATGTTTCTGTTCCAATTGGGAGTTTTTGTTGCGTCCAGTCTGACTGGGTTCTTTCTGTTTCTGCTGCCTTTCTCCCCAACACTGCAGCGTCTTTTTCAACTGCAGGATCACTTGAAACAAATGAGTGTACAAATGAGTCTTCCTTCGATTAATGGCCTCTCCCATTTGCGTTTGTATAACCAAATGCCCCGGGCGCTTATTTTGTGGAGTTTGAGCTTGAGTTTGATTTGTTAAACCGTCACAAGAGCACATCACTCAAAGTAAACAAGCGGAAGGAACGATGTCAGCCGGGTTCTTTCAGGGAGCGCGAGGGAGAAGTTTTCATTCCTTACTTGTGGCTTCCCATCGAGTGCTTCGTGCCACAATTGCTGTCAAAACCTCCCGAGCAAATCTCACCCCCGAGGAGCGAAACGTAGTCGGGGAAGGCCTCGGGAGGATTGGCTGAACGCTACCGTACCCAAAACCTCCACGCGCCTCTCCTCCCTCCTCGTTGTTTAGCGCTCATCGACAACATCCCGCACGAATCAGACGGCGCTCAGAAACAGAGAGGCGCATAAATGAGAAGATTACGCTCGACGAGCCGGCTCGGATTTGATGATGTGACGCGTTTTCAAGTGGTGAAATTTGCCTCCCGACTGTCGCGCGACGGGTACGAAGGCACAAAAAGGCTTTCGCACCCCGCCCCGAAAGACACGCGCACATGTTGACATGTGTTTACGCCGCACGCCTCGTCAACCACTTTGGCAGGTTCCCATCCGAGCGTCTCGACTTTCCTCGCGAAACTGACACGCTCTCGTCATTTCAAGTGCGGTTAGAACATGTCCTACATTTTATGCGACCTCCAAGGTTGAACGCAATCAGTTCAAGGACACTTTTTTGACTTCAAATCGGAAATCATGCGAATAGAAAGAATCCATTTCGGGGTCACAACAAGCCACATAAATGTCAAAGTAATTGACCCACTGTTTACATTGACACAATCAATCATTTCAACTCTGTATTAAATTTGCAGACGAGTAACGAAAACATAAAACGAGTTGCTGTTGGAATGACGTGACAATTCTTCCGAGAGTTAAGAATGGAAATACAAATCATCCCTTCCATAGTCTCCGCCTCATTAATACTTCAATATGATGTATACAAAAGGAGCTTACTGATTGTAAAATGCCAACTCGGGCATCTGGCAGCTAGCTAGTCAGCGGCTAGTAGCTACCGCTAGCAGTCAACCCCGCTAGCTGGACTTTGCCAGCGTTTGATGAAGCTTTGCACTAAGCTCACGTGCCATTTTGTGAGATCTGATGAAATATTTCCTCCCGCAATTTTGCTCGACCCTTTCGGACATTTTGGAGTAGCGCTCGTACAAGCTGATCCGGTGTCACAGTTCCGACAAATCCTCAACGCCAGCGTGTGCCACTGTTTTGAAACATTTTGTTGAAAAGTTCATTCATTAACAGGAATTGACCGGAATACATGAAAATAATGCATGAAAGTGCGAGATCATTCGTAACTTGGAACTTAAAGGGGGGACCTTGCAGTTGAAAACCGTGAGCAAGATTTGAATGTAGCTTCACACAAAAAAACACCCAAAAAGTTGCTTATGCCAAAACAAAATCGGAATTATGTCTGAATATAAGGAGCATGGGTGGCAAAAAAAACAGACCAGCGTTTTTGTTAGAACTGAGAAATTGTTATGAATTACGATAGAAAATGTCCAACTTGCCTACTGAATCTTTTCAAAGCTCCTTGACTAAACTTGCCGTGGAGTGCTCACAATTTCTGCGCGTGACAAACTAAAGGTCCAAATAATTGTATCCAAACATGAAACAAGAGCACATGTTGAGAAGAGGGGAGTTAATCCCCTTGTCGGTTGGCTAACGTTCGACTTGTCGAGCGCAAAGGTCGCGTCGCCTCCCGGGCGGAAAGCTGCAGGAAATTGCCCGCATTAGGGAGACGTATTGGTGTGAAAAGATCGGATGACGCGTCGCCGCCGTTGCTTTCTCCCCGCGCCGCTTCTCGCTCTCGGACACTCTTGAACACGATGGCCTCGTTCATCGATAGATACAAAAATCCAAGAAATCATTGCCGTATTCATTGGAGAACTTTAGACTAAAGTCTTTGTAAGATTCCGGCCGGTACCTTTGAAAGCTTTACACAACTTCAGCAGAATTTGTGATTGTTTTTTCATTTATTTTTTTTTTAAACGTATTATTTTCTACCGTATTTGGTTGCGTGTGCGGTGTGCAACACAAAACACAGCGTGCCCCAAACGTCACTATCGACGTCCTTTTTTCTATTTTGTGTCAGTTACCGTTGGGCCGGACGCGATACCGTCGACATTCGTTAGTTTGGCTTGTGCACAGTTTTTGTAAGCCTACGCTTCATTTCCTTGCCAAATGACACCGCCCGGCAAGAAAGTTTTCCGTCCCCGACTGCAGCTCTCAAAACGCGATCGGTTGTTGACGAAGCAGGCTAGCACCGCACCGCTGATGAAAACACCGAACCTCTCGAGCAGGCGTTCGCGCAAAGCCAAAGAAAGAGAGTCCAGCTGCAGGGCCGCACTGAAACTCGATTCAATGGCCGCTTCGGACACCGATAAAGCTTCAGCGTTACAACTTCTGGTTGTTCAGAGGCTTCAATTGAAAGATTCTCCCGTGGAAACGCGTGACTCACTCCCCACCATTAATAAAAAGATCCTTCGCGCTTCGGCGACAACTCTAGCGTTCATCTCTCGGGACGAGTAAACCGACGTTACTTGTCAGCAGAAATTCTCGAGCATGAACGCGACTCTCTGAGGCTGACGGTTTGTTGTGCATTTCGAGCACTGGGGAGCGGCGACCATTTTCTCCCGCAACACTTTTGGCGACGCTTCTCAAACCGGCGCGGAAAAACCTGCTGCTCCAACGTCAATTGTTTGCTTACAAAAAGTGTAAACGTTGACGGCCTCACGTCTGTTCGAATGATACCTGGGGAAAAAAAAAAAAACGACTGCATACCTGCCGCCCCTTTTTATTTATTTACTTTTGCACGTCAGTGCAATATAAAGAACTGTGAAATACTGTATTATATATACTGCGTAACGACCATATGATGATATGGTCACAATCCCAAATGTGAACAATTAAGTGTCTTTCCATAATTGTGTGTGTCCCGTTTCATAAACGGCTTAAACGATCCAACGCTCAAAATGAAAACACTGGCAAGGAGCATGGAGCAGACTGGAGCAACACTGCACAGAATGCGACTTGTCTGTTTAATCACACTTCAAAAATATCTGGTTTCATTACATTCTCTTTTACACCAAATAAAAAGAATAATTCCGTGTTTTGCGCTTGCTGCGTATTCTCATCGCTCCGTCGCTCCCGCCGACGGCCGCAAACATGTTGACCTTGCGGCGCGTGTGAATCGATGGCGAGTTGATCGAGCCAAGTTCATTGCGGCCTAACGCAAAACAAAGCGGATTTGTTTACCTCGCGTGGCCGCCTGCCGTCGCTCCCATTAGGAGGATGATTTATAGAGCGGCGCCCAATGAAATTGTTTCAAGCAGATGAGGTGGAGCCCAGCCATCAGCACTAATATGACAAGCTGATGTGGCGTGACAGCTAACCAAGCAAACAAGTTCCTGAAATTCAGATTGCATTAGAATCCTAATAATCCTGCAGGGAGCGGCAGATTGAATCAAGACGGGACGACGGCGGAGGAGAGGAGGAAATAAAGGAGGCCGCTTTTCCAGGTGCACCGGGAAGGGAACCTTGCTACTTTTTTCTTGGTTTCATTTAGCCGTCGGAACGCATCATTCAGGGGACCACAGAGTAGAAAGCTGGATTTGGACGTAACCCCCCCCCCCCCCCCCCCCCACCCCCCAAAACAATTTGTGTCGACGGAGGGCTGCGATTGAAAAATGTACAAACTAGAACAGGGGTGTTGTCAAAGAGTGAATGTTACTTTTCGGGGCTGAAGATGCGTTTTAGGGGGGAGGAGGAAGGCGCTAACACTTCGGCATTAACACATTAATAGCAAATATTTTTAGGGGGGCTTCGGCCCCGAAAATAAGCCTAGCGACGCCACTGGTAGAAAGTAAGAAATATTAACATCATGCTCAAATGATTCAACTACCATATGTTGGTTTGACAATAGAAAGCAAAAGAACATAAATGAAATTCCGCTATCATAATAACTGTTATATGGGCAACATTTCAACATTTTAAGGATAACCACAATCATACGTCTTTCTTTGTATATTATTATGTTCTCACCACTGATTGAGAATAATTCAAAGGAACCTTTCCTTTAGTTTGCTGATGTTCCTTTCATTAGTTTGGCTTTTCCAGTTTTAGTCCAATTAAGATTTGTATTTGTATTTGTACATGTACGTACGTATGTCAAATAATGTTTGTTTAAACGTGTCATACAATACGCAAGCAGTGCATATTGTGTTGGCGCAAATAGAAATATTAACGCAATTGAAAATGCGATGATGAAAGAGTCCCTTAATGGTGCTTATATTGTGTTCCCGCGAAATCTTGTTTAAGGTCAAGAGTATAACATCAAGTATTTCCAAGTGGAAAACCAATCAGCGAAGGCGCTTTCAAACCGCTAATATCTCTGCAAGTTTCTGCATATTCATCACTGGCTCGCTGTCCTGTTTATTTGAAAATAATGAGACCAAAACGAGGAATAACGGCTTTTCCCTCCTCGGACGGCCGATGGCTTGTGAATGATGACCTTAATGTTGAAATAAGGCGTATTGTTCGGCTATTTTGGAATATGCACGATAATGATTGTATTTGGAGGATGTACAATTTCTCGCTCGTTACATGCATGCATTATGCAAGTTTTAATATATCTGCTTCCCAGGAAAGCCACTTAAAAACTATTGATGGATGTTATTCCCTCACTTGAAAGTAAACAAACGGAATGAAGTTGGGATCTCGGAGGAATTGGTGTAATTTCGTACGTGAATTCAAATACGTGAAGCGGCAACTTAAAGCCCGTAACAAAGAAAATCTTCATCAAAATTGCGACGCGCAGTATGTTGTTATGGTCCGGGCCGCAGGAATCGCATGAACTTACCGTGCTTTTCATTTGTCTTGCTACAAATTCAATGTTGCCATTTTGCAAACAAGTGTATCCTGGCGAAAATGAACGCCAGCCCTCACTTGCGCACCCTGTTGCAAACATCGAAACGTTACCAACTAGTTGCCTCATCCGGCCGTTTCACCAAGCGACGCAGAACCTTCCAAATAAACACGTTGAGCAGAAAAGGACGCACGGAAAAGTCTCAAGGATCGATTTCCTAAATTGAACAGCAAGTCAGCCATTTTTGGCAAATTCCCGTCGTCCTACTGATTGACTCTAAATTACTATTTTGTTTCCCAATTTGTTGTTCTTTTTTTGCATGCCATCTAATGTGGGCGGAGCATTCCGAGGATTTGCCATGAAAAAGGAGATGACAACACATTGAACGAAGCTAATCAATCTGTCCGCCAACAATCTTTTGATCTTGTGCGATCAAAGGTGGCAGCAAAAGAAAAAGGTCGGCTGGCTCCTAGCTTATCTGGTAACCGCAAGTTAACCAGTCCACTAAGATTGATCGGTTCGGAACAATCAAATAAGAACAATACAACTGCAATGCCCAATGAGGCGGGTTACTGTAAATAAGTCTGTGATGGGCTGACGAGCGGGATGTCGCCCGCCTTTTGCCACACGTCAGCTCGGCCCCAGCTCACCTGCGACCCGAAAATGCACGGACGGATGATCGTCACACCGCTGTAAAATTCAATCCGGCACTAATTTCATGGAAAAAAAGCCAAAAGGCTAACGTGTTGTCTGTGCTGCTGCTGGTCAAAGTGCACCAACAGACCAACTCCAATGCATGACCGCCAAAACCTAGCCAAATGCATTCGGTCACGTACACGTACGCGTACGCCGCAATATTGTGCTCGGTCCTCCGCAGAAGTTCTGGCCATCGTCTCCGACTGTCATGACGCAGAAACACTCTTGCCACATCAGGATCCCGTCCGCTTGCTTCTGTCGTTCTTTCGGGGGGGAAAAAAAAGGAAACGGAAAAGGAAAGAGCAAAACAGGTCAATGGAGTTAATCCTTGAATGCTGGCTGGAATAAGGTCGAGTGAGGTCCTCATCAACATATTTGGGGAGCTGCAAAAGGTGTTCGAGAATGCAAAAGAAGATGAAAAGGTCAGCAAATGTAGAGCGTGTCAATCTCTTGCGAAGCATGTCTCAGCGACACAAATCGTTAGCAAAACCTTCCCCAACGTGCGCACTTGATTAAACCCGGCTGCGTTTGCCTGTGATGAAGACGCTCGTGCCGGCGAGCCAAAAGTTTCAGACGGGGACCTAATTAGGCAGCTCGTTTCTCCTAACGAGGGCTTTGTTACGCTTCCGATGAGCGGAAGCGTAAAGAGCGGAACGAGGGCCGACGAGGTTTTTTTTTTTTCCTTTTTCCCTCGCAGAGCGCAATCGCGCACCTGCGAATCCCCCAACACGACGAAGCGGGCCTCGTTTGATGAGCTTTCCTTTTCATGTGCGGGAATGGGCGGGACCGAGGAGCGGGGAGCCACTTGAAAAGAGGCAGCGGGACTCGGGAGCACTCTATTAGACGCTTTAATAATGTTAATTAATGAATAATAGCATTAGTAATGAGCTAGCGGCTGTATTTTATTCATGTGATCATCTCGCTAATTCTCTCCTTGAGCAGTCAACGAGGGACATCCCAAAACACAAACAAGTGCACAAGTTCAAAGTAAGTTGCACACGAGCCGCCACGATGAACGACGAGTCCGCGCTTGAATCTCCGACGGCAACCTCGGCCAAACATATTCAAGTGGGAAATGAGGAATGTCGTTGCGCGGCATGAAATCAGCTTGCGTAAAGCCCTGTCATCTTTCGACGTACGGTTCAGGAATCGTCAAAACAGGTCATGCATATCGCGCATGTTTTTATATCCCCAAAAACAACAAACAAAAAAGAAAACTCTTGGGAGACACACGCTTTTTATCGCGCACCTACGAACTGATAAGCACGTAAGATAAATATATCCGAAAGACGTTTTATTTTGTCAACGTTTAGTCCGTTTCGATGTTCTGTGAATTGATTGGAAAGATTTGATGAGAAAATGCGCTTTACGCGAACGTAGCATTAGCATTATGCCCCATTAGCTTGCGACCTACTAGAAAAAGCTCCAAGGATCAAAGATGGATACTATGAATCAGAATATCATTATCTGTCGAACGACTTACTTCTGTAGCGTAAAGAATTGAAAGTCGTCCGGCTGAATTGATCGCGGTTGTCCGCACGTGCAGTTATAGTTTCTTATTGAAATAAATGTTTTGCCGTTGGAGAATAATATGCAATCATTTATTTTGTGAGCGTTTATTTTATTTTTTTCCCCAACTCCAGTTCTTTTGTGCTGTTGCCCAGTATTTACTCCAGATGAGGACACAGTTGGGTGATTTATGGAGCTCTCCTGCACAGGAAATGAGAGCTTGATCAGGCAGCACTTTGGCCTTCCACGTGATTTACACGACCACCTGCGCACGTGCGCCCAAATGAACACATCGAGTGTTTCATTTTAGCCCAGCGTTGGGGAAACCTTTCTTTTTATAAAGTCCTTTGAGGGCCGTAGAAAATGTACGAAAGAATACGACGCGACGATCAAAAGAAAGTTTGATGGTTCTGTTTTGAGAGCCTTTGTGGGCCGAAGGTTCCGAACCCTTCTCTTGAGATTTTTGGACCGCGGACGAGAAAAAGGAGTAACGTCAGTCGTGTTTTCCGCCGCCCTTCCGATCACTTTGAAGCAGCTGAAGCGGCGACAAGTCACCACTAGTTGGCCCCGCAAAGACGTCGACTTTGTGGTCATTCTCCACCCTTGGCTTATTCGGAAAAAAGCTCGCCTCACCTCGGGACGGTTTAAAATTGGGAGGAAAAAATGTTGTGTTTTTGCAGCCTGTTCTGAGAGTTGGAAGTGCAGCTTTTTGGAGGAAAGCCTTTCAAAGTGGCTGAATCCGATGGAAATGGATTCATGAGGTCCAACGCGATCAAGAACACGGCCAAAGCAATCGCCGAGCTCTTTCTTTTCGCCGAATTTTCAAATCTCCATCTGTTTGCGTAATGAAGTTGCGGCCGTCCGGGTTTGTAAAGATTCTCATTAAGGCCGCCCTCAACGCGGAGTCGGGCGACATTGTTCCGCCGGCCGCCACCGCCTCACTCTGCTTTCCGTCAGAACAAAAGGCGTCCCCGCACCCAATCGGGGGAGGCAATGGACGGGATCCCACTCAGGTCTTAATCAGCGCTGCGCTTAATAGAGCAACACTTCCCAAATATTATTAACCTCATCTGTCTGCATTAGGCCCTAATGGCCTCGCCGGCCGTGTATTGTCTTTGCAGCAGCTGCTAATGTACATATATATTAATCCACTCGCCGCCTCTGCTTTGGCAAGCGGAGATTGCGCCGCGCCTTCGGAACAAACGGCGCCCTTCCCAGAGCGAGGCGGACACAGGTTAGGAAGCCACTAATTAAATGTCAGACTTGACAGATTAAAATTATGAAATTTAAAATCTGCAAGTGGCTCTTTGTCATTGTCAAATTAAGGGCTGCACGGTGCGACCAAGGGGAAGGGGACGGCGAGGCCTAATGGATTGAAAGGGAATGCGCTTTAGCAGCAAGCGGCTGCCAGTGAATAAAGATTCGCCCGCCGCCGTCGCGAGCGCGGCTGCATGCTCAATTCGTCCATATTCTTCCCAAGTCTGGAAATGGGGGTCTCCCCTATCCCGACCACTCCGTTTAGATGTTTCATTCCTCTGGCAACACAAATACTCGCACTCTCGAAAAGCTATTCCACCTTTTGGCCTCCCGCATCTCTGCGTCGGCTGCAATGTTTGCAGACGTCACCGGTCGCTGTCGCCTTCATTGAGCGTTTGGGAGTCAATTGAGTTGGAATTTCTCCAAAACGCTGTGTGATATCCTTCCAAGACGTTTATCTCCAAGAAGCGCATTTGCAGCAAAATGAGCCAACAGTTCACCAGAGGAAGTTTTTCGCTTTTGCTGATCTCATCACTTTCTGTTGGTATTTCGATTTACCGTTTTCCCCCTTTTAACAAGTCCAAACTGATTTTTTTTAATTTTTTTTTTTAAATGAATCATTTCACAAATACCACAAACAATGAATGTCATGTGTCACAGTTTGCAGGTTTTTGTGGTGTTGAGGCAAAAGGTCAAGGACCCGAATGCAGGACAGCAGAAATCCAGGATTGTCAAAGAAGTATTTTAAGAAAGGATCATGAAAAATCCAAATACTAATACTAACGTGATCCCTGAAAATCAAGAAGCAAAGTCACAAAGAGACACTAATAAACAAAATGCTCGCCACTCCAGAATTTGTGACAGAAATCAATGAACGGGCACAGACTGAAGGAAACCAGTGCACAAAGGCCACAGCCGCACGAAAACGCCGCAAAGTTTTGTTTACTATTTGGATGAATGTCTTAGGACCCCGAAAACAATCTTTTTTTTTTTCTTTTTTTTTTAACCGGCTCCCAAACTGGATCGATCTCAAAACACCGCCCCTCGCCTTTCGGCGTGTTCAGCGCATACGCATCTTTCCTGGAACCATGACGCCGATGTCGCAGTTTGCGTTTGCGAGCCACCGTCATTCGCAACAACAATGGCGGATTACCGTGTCACGTTTTTGCTGCAGAACCTTATCAGTTGGGTTTTGCCTTTACAACAAATTGTTGAATATTAGGGCAACGATGTTGTTGCGAGTCGTATTTTTCTTCTGTCTTGTCTTCTTCTCTGCTCGGGTGTCTTCCGGTGACAGCTGTTCTCACATCCTTTGAAACGATTCAGCGTTCCCGAGGAACATCTCCTCAACGACTGCGGCTCCGCAACGCACGAGCTGATCGGTCGACACAAGGAACAGGGCGAACGAGACCGGGTGGAAACGAGAACCCTAACGAGCAAGACGAGACATGAACACGCGACACGGGAAAACCAAACGACATGAAACAAAAAACGAAATCTTAAGCGAAACAAAATCCCCGACCGATGGTGACATTACGCCTTCCGATGGCCAACGGACATGCACGGGGCGCAATCCTCTTGTTTATTTTCCTTCCAGCTCGTAAAGACGCGAAGCAAGGTTGAACGCTTTTACGAAGCAGGAAGTACGTTTTGAAGGCCGGCTGTGACAGCGAATTGGAAATCCTTTTTTATATTCGAGAGCATGTTTCTGCTTTGTTTGTTGCTGGGCTGTAAAGTGGAGCGACAGCATCTGTGGACGATTGTGCTCGTAATGCCAGGTAGGGAGGTGAAGTGATTTCATGGATATTTTACTTTGGGATCGACATAATTCAAAGGCTAATGGCTACTTTAGCGGTCTGATTTGGACATGTGCGCATTTATTAGACTCATTTAAATGAAATTAGACCTCTATTGATCGAGAGCGGCGGAAAACATTCTGTTCAATATCCACGCTTGTTAGCGCCATAGGTTTATTAGAACAAAGTAACTGCTGTCAGCTATTTTCTTACGCATGTCGTGTGCCTTCGCTCTTCATAAACAGAAGATGACGGAAAATTGAACTGTTTATGTATCCGCATTTGCCTTTTGCGCAAAACCCAGCGAAGCGAAGTGGCTGATCATTCGTTGCCATTTGCATTGAGACAACAAAATGCAGTTTAGCATCTAAGCAGAAATGCAGAGAGAGCAGAAAGTGTGAATGGCAGTAGAAAGATATACAGTATCAAAAGTATGAAATAAGATATTGTCAGTAAACAGTGATAGGACGATGAACACGAGCATCAATGTTGCTATTTTATTTTAGTTGTGATAAGTACAAGGATTGCAAGGTATTTAAATAGACATGAATACGAGTAGGGCTGGAAGTGAGTTTCAGTCTCCTCAGGAAGAAGAGGCGCTGGCGGGTCTTCTTGACCACGCTTGAGGTGCTCGGGGTCCTCGGGGATGTGGACCGGGAATTTAAAAATCTTAATCCCGTACACACGGGCGCTATCCAGACTCTAATACAACCCGAGAATTTCAGCAGGCCTGCGAATATTCTCATTGATCCGGGACCTTTCGTTGTCCCAAATCGATCGCAACCGTTCCGGTTGTCTTGTCATCAGTTCTTTGATTCAATGACCTGAGAGAATTCTACCAATAATCTGTCAAAATCTGACCTCCTTCCAATAAAAGGTAGCAGTGGCGATTGTCCTGTGATGTATGACATACCGAGAGGAATATTCCCTCCCCGATCTGCATGGAAAACGGTCTGGGCCTACTATGAAACATGTTCCATATTTAGAATCCGAAATCTCAGCGTGTGGCCAACGCCAACGTGAAACGGAATCGTGGCCGGTCGGCAAGTGACCCCAAGTGACCCCCAAGCTCCAACTGTGGCCTGACATACATTTTGGAATTGTTGAGTGTTTGCAAAATGTTTGTCATTCACCCCAATAAAAATGACCATATTTTTATCGGCAGTTTAGCTACACAGTGTGGAGTGTACAAGGAGTATGTGGACAAGTCGAGTGGAACTCCTCTCACTCCGTCACTGACTTAGGGCACTCATCTCATCAACGGATTTACCGCTACGGGCTTTCACCTCTCTCCAAATGAGGGCGAGCTCATCAAGACGATGCTTGGATCCAGAACTTTTAGGGGTTCAAAGCGTTGTCAGGCTGGGCCTCGGCGGACCCGGCAAGGTGGAGGCTCTAATAATAAAAGTCGGTACGGCGCCGAGGCAGCAAAACACTCTGCTAGGATCAAACCGCCGGCAGCATGCGAAGTGACAAGATCCAATTAAATTTAATTACTCAAGCTACTGGATTCATTTTAACTGACAATTTTGATTAAGGTAGGCAACGCCTGCTCAAAGCAAAAAAAGAGCGAGGACCAAAGTGGACCAGAATAACGGTATTAGCGCACGTGGAACGCCAACTGAGTCTCTGGGTTTAATTAAAGCACCGGCACCAGTTCAATATTACAACAGGGGTCACGGGGTCGTACCTGTTAATGACTAGCAGTGATTAGCGCTTATCAGTGATTTCCGTTTCTCAAATGTTAGATTTTTACATGAGGACTCATCATGAACTCGTATGTATTTGAACAAACTAACTTTATTTCTTCAATGTTGTCGAATCATCAAGGCAAATGACCGCCTACGTCATATCGAAAACCGCGCCTCCTGGTGTTGTAATACCGAATTCCGGCCGAGGGCGCGACAGAATTTACAGATTAGCTTCAATTTTGTGCCGACGGAACATGGGCGCGGTTTCGGCCTTCACATTTTTCCTGAAAATTTTGGCTTGAACTCAGGATAGACTTCGAGGTTAAAGTGCACTTTAACACAGATTTCCTTTATCCTTAGAAATTCTTCAGGGATTCATTACATCAGCGGAACACTGATAGGAATATTTTCATATAATACCTAGCTGACCTCCGACGTTGAAACGACCCCAATCGAGAATTCTCGTTGCGACCCGATCCGAGCGGGAATGTCGCCAGAATGGATGTGAGGGACAGCGGCGGAAGTTAGCGTCATGTGGCGCAGTTAGCGTCACGGGTTTCATCCCGCCAAATAACCCCAGAATGCGAGGTGACACCTCAATGGCGGATGGCACGCGTTTGAAAGGTTAGCGGGGAGCCTGAGTGGCAGGAACAGCGGTTCGCCTAAGGTGCTCCGCGTTTATAGTCGCACGCACGCACGCACGCACGCACGCACACGCACGTCTTCCACTGGGATGAGGCTCATCTGCTCCCCCTCTGGTGTTCCACAGTGTTTCCAAAGCACCTGCAGCGTTATTGTTTGTAGCGTGTCATTGAAAGACACTCCATCTTGTTTGCGATTTGGGAGCAGCCGCATTGGAGCTCATATTGCTTCGTGCGCGGTGACATGAACGCAGAACTCCATGCAGTATGTGCACATGCGAGGCTAGCTCCAACCTCCGAGCGATGCTGTTCAAAACGTCCTCAGAAGCGCTCGTTTACTCAACTGCAGAGAGGGTGGAAAATAAAGATGTCTCCTGTGACACACGATGTCAGATTTCATAGTGGACAGAATGAAGTCCACTTGGCGATAACGCCTGTTATTGTTTTAATAGCAGAAATAATGTCATTCATTTGTTTTATTTCCGAGCCTGCATTTTATTTACATTTTTTGGTCAATTGGATTTTTACAGCCGGCAATCAGTCGGGGCACAAAGTTCCATGAAATTCTTTTCTTCTCTTCTTGACCGCTTCAATTAGACTCGCCGTGTTGTGCTGAGCAGCCTGGACAGCGATGCGTGTATAGTCAACTTCGAGTTTATTTCGATTATTTACGTCTCAAAATTGTCATTTCTGCGGATGAAGATTAGTTTGTAATTGTTGAAAGTGACTTTGTATGTGCTGGTAGCATAATCTAACATCTAGCATTCCATCCTTGATGGGGTAACAATTTACAAAATATCCACTCATAAGCTGGCATGTTTACACCACTCATGATCAAATATATTTCATAGTTTAATTTGTATTCCTTCCTTTTTTTTTGGCGTGAAAAACAAAAAAAAGGTCACTTGGTCAGATGTTCTTTCAAGCCCAAATTTCCACTTGGCCTTTCCAATAATCCCGCCGAAATAACTACGAAAGAAAAAAAAAAAAAAAAAACACTTCATTTTTCTGTCGGCGGAAGTCACCAGATGTCCTCGTTTTCAATTGCAAGTCCCAAAACAACAGAACAAATATTTGTTTAGTTTAAAATGAAGCGCTTGCCTTGTTGTTGTTCTTATCGGATTGGATTATTCATCTTTATTTTGCGAGCACCACCGCCATGTGTCTTGCTTGTGTGTTTTGTGCCTGATTTGAATACACTAACACAACAAAAGACTCCATCTCGTGAGTCGACTCTTCCCTCAGTGGTGATCAAATTGTTTTATTTTGTTTGTCTTATTCCTTTTTCATTGTTGTGCTGTTGTCCTCGATGCATTAGCTCAGACTGGAATTGTTATTTGATAAATGACACACATTAATGTTGTTATTCTACGTGTTAATCCCTTTCCCATCTGTGCCACGCTCCATTGATGCGGCCTCGTCTGCGTGTGTGTGCGTGTTTTTGTGTGTGTGTGTGTGGGGGGGGGGGGGGGGGGGGGGCAGGTCAGGCAGGTCAGAGCTGACACCATCTTTAACTCTTATTTACTGTGATTCCACGACAAGACAGATACCAGCTCGGGCGACTCCACCGATGTATGTTAAGCGCGCTCCAAATTACCCGTCTGATGGATCTATTGATGGCCCATTCCGAGCTGTCACCTAGTCTCCATCAGCCTCTCAGTTATCCCCCGCCGCCGCCGCCGCCCCCCGCTCGCCCCCTCTCGTCCCGGTGGGCCCCAGAATAAGAAATGAGCAAGCGGGCAGGCAGAAAGAGAGAGAGGGTTTTTGTACGCCAGCTCCAAGACTTGGTGAAAAAGTCGGGCGGCTGCGGAACACACGATCCTCCCCAAGCCGTCGAGGGCAATGCAGAGCGCGACCAACTTTCTTGTCGCATCCTGTCGAAAGCTCCTAAATTGCCATTTTGAGGGCGTTTGCAAATTTTGCAGACATGTTAATCCTGGTCACTGGTTCACGTTTTAATACTTAGTTGCAAGTAATCGCTTGCAGTCAAGGTGGGACTGATTTACGATTGTTATCTTTAGTGCCTTCAAAGTTGGGAGGCGCATCTGCAAACTGTTTTCATTCCTTCATTGTGATGTCAAATGTCAAATGTGTTTTTGTGGACTCGGTTTCCACCTGTTCTCGTCAGCCCTCCTCTCGACTCCCTCCGGCTACTCGTGTCTCATCCAGGTGCGCCTCGTTGTCTGGTCAATTTGTTTGTTTTTTTTTAGTTCCCTGGGTTTGTTAGTCTGCGTCGGCTCATTGCCGCTGCGGTCACGTCTCCCTTGTGTTGTTTTCTGTTGTGGTGCATTTATCCCCAGTATTTCGTCATTACGTTCTCTTGTTTTGGGGGACTTTGTTTGTCTACTATTTCGATTTCGACACTTGCTTTGTTTTACCTTATTTGTGTTTTGAAAAAAAATCCTTGGTTAAGATTCACCTTGCCTCACCTCCCTTGCGTTGGGGTCCTCCATTTATTTCCACCCTCACCCAAAAACTCCGAACAGTAAACGCCCTCAAATGAAAGCTGAAAGTCTGCAGTAAAAGCAGAATTTCCGGTGGCCACTGGAGATACTCGTTGAAAATGTGATACAATAGAAGACGTCTTTCTTAGCTGCGCACTTTTGACGACACATGAACATTTTGAAAGAAATTTCGAATTTCTGACGTGCACGCTTGCTCTCGGACGTGGCTCTTGGAAATCTCATGACAAATCGAACGGTGCCTTCAAAACTGCGAGTGAGTTGTATTTATTGCCTACTTTATATGCACAAACGCAACTTAAAATTATTATTGGAGCAGGAATTAAAAAAAAAAAACAAGTCAGGAGTCCGCCGCTCTATCGGATAAATAGCGCACTGAATCTAGTTGCGCTAATTGACTCTCGCAGGCATTACCGGGATTAAGTTAGCGAGCGTCCAAAGTTCATTACACAGATGAATGCGTCTTTTAGCCCGCTAAGGAGTCCTTAATGCAAACTCAGCCACACGCAATACAACATGTTTGTTAGCAACGTCGGCTGCGTTGGGATCTCGTTAGGTGGGAGTGTACCTAATAATGTGGCTGACGCTGCTACGGCAAAGCGAGTTAACGTGCGACCTTTGTTTTTTTTTGGTTTTGTTTTTTGCGTATCGGCGGCGACGAACGACACAACACAACAGCAGGTGCTCACAGACGCGTGGCCAGCGCTTTCATTTTGCCACTTACACGACAAATTACCCAGACAATGGACCTGGCGAGCCGCGACGCTAATTCAATTGCCACCGTCGACTCGGGGCGTTCGGCGCGCGCGAGGAGATCATCCGGACAGTCAAACAAAATGAAAGGTGATATTCTTTACACGGGCCAAAGATAGCCGGCCTAATATCAGGCAATAGGATTTAGGGATTCCATGCGTCACTCCGGGCCTGAAAGTCAAAGTGATTGGGATCAATAGTGTTTTCCAGGCGAGGCGGCAACACGGAGAAGGGGGTGGAAAAGAGCAAATTCCGTGCCAACGTCGCCGGAGCTGTAGTCAGATTTCAGTGGTGTCAAATTAATTTCCGCGTTATCCGGGAATTCAATTACAAGCAACCCCCCCTTCTCCCTTTTTCTGAGGAAGCGAGTGTCGGACATCCCGGCGTGACAGATTACACTGCTCGGAGTGCATATCGGGCCGAAGTGTTGAGGCCCGCTAATCCGCCCTCTAATTCTCAATTAGTGTAAAATGAGGCCATAAATCACGCAGACGGGCCGATCGATGGAAACGTTGTTTTGCGAGTGATTGGCAGCCTCCCCAAAGGTTACTGTTTAAGTTGGTTTAAGGTTACGGGGAGGCGGGACGGAGGCGCGATGCTAAGTGCGGTCGGACTTGCGGTCGCGAGGGGGGCCGGGGGGCTGCGGCGGGGGCCGGGAGCGGGGGGTCGAACTCAATCTATATGATGCAGGACCTGCGTCCTCTGGGGGATACAGCACAGGGACAGCGCCAATTTTTAGCCCATCAGCTGTCCAATTTTTCTCCTTTTCATACCTGCTGTAGTAAATGAGAAACAAATTCAATTTCAGCCCACTATCTCCGCAGAAAGCATTTAAATCCTTTATGGAAACCAAATTGTCCCCAGACAAATCGCCTCTGGTCTTGTTGGAAATACACTGCGGCACGGCCAGCGAAATACATTTGTGTCAGTGCGGATGTGGCATTGTCTGTAATGCCATTCATTGCGAGGATGCTGCTGAAAGAGGGAATCAAAAAAGGCCGCACTCTTTGTGGAACAAAAGACCCCAAGCGTCGCCATTCTCCTCCTTCGCCCGCGCTCTCCTTTTGCCATCCCGCTCTCCCTCGTGCGCGCTCCTCCCGTTATTAATTTTCGGCCAGGAGTTTTTGCATTCATGAGCTCGAGATTGAAATGGAAATGAGGGCTGAGCCCAACGAGCCGGCTCAGCGGCGACCGCGGCCAAACTGGAGGAGGGCGGGGGCGCGCCGACACGTGTCGGCGTCGGGAGGGCCGCCGTCCGGCCTCTCGTTCCCCGAGATTGCCAGCCCCTCCTGGACATCGATCACGGCGTCAGCGAAACAATGCATAAAATGGGCCCAACAAGGGCGATGAAAAATCACTGACAGTGCGGGAGCGGAGAGCGGCGCGGGCGGGGCGAGAGGGGAGGAGGCGGCGAGCGGCCCGGCGCCAACTCGGACGATTAGTCACATTCGCAGGGGAGATGCAAGGAGAAGGCAACAGCGACACAACAGGATGATGAAAAACACAAAAGCAGAGATTACAGTACAAGTTGTGAAGTCGCTCCTTTACAGTAGAAACACATCCAGTGCTAGTTGCTAACCTTTTTAGCATCCGGCTGCTAGCATCCGGGAAGTCTGTCCGATTGGCCGACTACTTGGCGCATTTGATTTCACCTGTCGCGTTTGAAAAATCGAAAAATTCTTTGGCATTTTTCAGAATCAGAATCAGAATCAGAATCATCTTGATTTGCCAAGTATGTCCAAAACACACAAGGGAATTTGTCTCCGGTAGTTGGAGCCGCTCGAGTACGACAGACAGTCGGTCAATTGACACAGAACACTTTGGAGACAGAAAGACATTGACAAAAAACAATTGTGCAAAATAGAACTTAGAGCAGTTCGAATGGCTAATATCGCAATAGTCCGCTGCAATGACCGTTGTGCAAAGGGCGCTGAGACTTCAAGGAGTGGATGCGGTTTTTTCAGGTCAAGCACAAATTCACTATGTTGTGAGTAAAACATAATATTGTGAGAATGTATTTATTTTTCCCAAGCTGTGACAAGGTTACATGGGGGGGGGGAAAATTTGGATTTCTAAGACAACAAATGTCAGGGAAAATAGTTTCAATATTATGGGCCCAATTATTTTTCCAAAGTTGCAATGTTATTAAAATAGCTATGTGTTACTAAAAAAAAAAACAAGTTTATTAACTGTGAAGCAAAAAGTCATAATATTACAAGTAAAAAGTCATGCTTTTTTGAGAATATAGTTGCAAAATTTGGAGATGGAAAAAAGTCATCATCAAAAAAGTAAAAATGGTATGAGAAATAAATCATATTTTTTTGGAATATTCAAATCACAAGGTCGTAGTATTCTGAGGGGGGAAAAAAACGGTCGTAACGTTATAAATAAGTAACGATAAATGTTTTCTTTTTCAGGGAAAGGTTGGAATGTTATGGAAAAATAAGGTACTAGAATAAATGAGTTACAAGAACAAAAAGTGCAATTTAGTTTTTGCACACTGAAGAATGTTTTCCGTTGGATTGCTTCCAAGCAGAGAATGTTCTTTGACTTCTTCTCGTAATTTATCGCGCCGCGTGAGATGCTGACACTTGAGCGTGGCCCGTCACAAACGCTGACTTGATCCGAGTACTTTCGTAACTTGGTCCCGAGTCGCGGGAAGGTCACCTCGGACTCGTGGGCTCTCATCGCTTGACGCTGCCGCACTTTGGGGGCTCCTTTCTCGGAGCGCTGCGATTCCTTTCTAGACGCCTCGATTATTGTTACGAGCGTTCGCCTCTCTATTTCCTGCCCCGCCGACCTACCTTGCCGTTGTCTGTTTTGCGTCCTCTGCAGCAAAAAGCTAACGTGCTGAAAGGCAGCTTCTTGCCTGAAATCGCGCGAGCGCCGATTGTGCTTAATCAGTCGAGAGACGCGAGGACCTCAGGGGATTCTCTTCGCCGTGAAAGTGACAGCCTCGCCCAAACGACGCCTCGTAACTCGATTAGCTTACGATGACAATCTTTATTTATAGTCTACGCGGGGATGGAGGGAGGGAGACGTCCGGTCCACGGTTCTCCCGTCGAAATAAAAACAAGGCGCGCGCTCGCGTTAGCTAGGGGCTAATTACAGACGTGTCGTCCATCGGGCGCCCGGCCCCTCATTAGGCTTGTGATCGCTTGTTTCGTTCCGCGAAAAAGGGTCGCCGCCTCCTCGGGAAAAAACACCTTCCATATGCATGAGGATTACATCAGAGGCGGCTGTGTTGTGGAAGCGTTTGAAATAATCATGCGGCAAATGATAACGCCTGGGGACGCTACGGCACAGCTCGAGAGGCGTCGCTTCCACAAAAGGGGGAAAATAGGCTGCGGCGGATCGGAAACATTATTTCTATTCATCCGCTTGCATCGAATTGTTGCGCACGCACACAAAAAAACAAAAGAAAAAGAAAATGGCGGGGGGTTTGAACTCAGGGTTAATGAAAAAGTCCCCCGGCGTCAAGTTACCTGCTCGTCTGTCGAAGCAAACATTTCATTTGCGCGCCACATGCTTCGCAGACGAGACCCCGTAAAAGTCGTTCAATAAATTTTACAGCCGAGCGTCATTTTGCTTTTAATTGAAAGTCGGCTATAAACGTGCTTTCACCCAATCCGAGCCGCTTGAGATCAAATGACGACGCCTTGAACCTCGCCTCGTCTCCCGCTAAACACCCCGACGGCGCCGCGGCTCGCTGTCACTGTATTTTGTCAGCAAAGCCTTAGATTTCTTCAGGAGTTCTCAACCCACCGCTCAGCGGGGCGGGAAAGAAACTCAGGCGGCCACAAATCAGCTAGCACGTCGAGCAGGTAGGCGGGCGACAAAGCGAATCGGACACCAGCCGTCACGCTTTAATCACGTGTAATAGACAGGCCGCCGCCGCCTGTGCTATTTCAATGTGCCTTCTGTTTGTTTGTTCGGGTGTCAGAGGTTATTCTTTGGTGCGACGCCGTTTGAAGCGTTCACATCGGCGCTCTTCAAAGGTCGCCTCTCGCTGTGATACAGAGTCGCTTTCTCTTCTTTTCACATGCCGCGTGTCAAACGTTAATGTTATTGCTGGCAAGCCTCTTTTGTACGTGGATCATTTTATTCAGATTTTGATTTTTTGGGGGATTAAATATGTCTGCAAGCAAAGTTCAGTTTTGGGACACCTCTCCGAAAGATTGTTCCAGACCAAAGGAATCCAAGCGCACTACTGTGGGGTTCTCGCAAAGTCGGGATCTGGTCCCGTATGAATTCAAATGATGACGTGTGAAGGTTCAGGTTGAGATGCTGCTCCAACTCATTCGTATTCGGAAACTTTTTTTGCCCTTGTACAGTAAATAATGGGAATGGGCGGCATGGTGGCGTAGCGGTTGGCACGTCGGGCTCGCGGTTCCGAAGTTCAGGGTTTGGATCTCGGCTTTGGCCGTCCTGCGCAGACAATAAATAATGCGAGACTCTCCTTTGTCCAAAGGTGCGAATGTTGTTTGCAGGCATGAACTTATGAATATGAACTTTTTTCTCACAGTTAGTAGCCACTCAGCATTTTCATGGGACTCAACGCTGAGGAAAGCGCCTGGCTGCTCACTCCGATATGAACGGCACAATTCGATCAATCTCAATTACAATTACAGATACACGGTTGCTGAAAACTTAATGCAAAATTTAAAAACAAATAATAATAATAATAATAATAATAATAATAAAGTCTTATCTTAGTGACAAACTCAGCTTGTTTGGACAAAAAAATAATAATGGGCTCCACGGTGTTTGGTTTCAAAAAGATCCCTCAAATGCCGTCTTATTAGAAAAATATGTGACTGAGCTGCTGTAACAAGACTCATCTTGTGCGTTTTCTCTTGTCACCGTCAAAACTTTACACGCGTCAAAATAACACGCTTGCATCCTTTAAGGATCAAGTCAAAAACAACATCCGCGACACCTCGCGGCTCGACTGCAAATGCGCGACTAATGATGCAGCCGTTGCAGGGGCGCTACGAGGCACTCCGGGGTTGTTCGCCTCGCAAGCGCAGCCGATTATGCACGAGCTCCTCCGGCAACAAGTCTCCACGACGGGTCAAATCGTTAATAGCCCTTCCGTTTCCTTCCGTTTTCAAGGGGGAAATGGCTCTCCCGCCTGCCGTTCATTTGCTCCAGGACTTGCGTGGAAAAACAAAAGCAGATTAGGGAATAATTAAAAGGCAGGTCAAAGAAAAACGATGATAAAAAAAAAAAATCAAGTCAATCGATCACGCGCTTGATTTTGTTTCACCTGCGGAGCCAACAACGGCGTCCCCGAGGAGGGCGCAGATGCCGTGCCAATCAGGCGCCGCCGGGCAATTCGGTTACGACTTCATTACGTAACGCCTGCGAAGGGGCATCAAAGCGTGCCAATGATAACGCAATATTGCGGACATTAGCGGTGCGGACTGACATGTGACAAGAGAGAGGCGAGGGGCGGGGGCAAGGAACAGATGGGCCGCCGTTCCTCTAAGTGCGCCGTAACACGCTATCTAGCTTGTCCGGGGCGCACTCGTATTGATTGAATTCCTGCCCACAGACACGGTTCCCATAGCTACACGTGTCAGTCACAATTGCGTCTGCTGGAAACCCAACACGAGCGCGGGCGGCACCGGAGGGCGGGAGCGGCGTCGCGCGATCGCCGCCCATCTGTCACGCCAAACGCCACCAAAAGCGGACTCGTGATCGCTTCTGACATTCCGCATTTCTTGAAAAACAGGTAAGGCGCTGCTGGTCAGTGAAAGGCGTGCGTGCGTGCCATCAATATGTTTACACTTTTAGCTTTTTTCACATTTCAATCAAATCGAGGCAAGCGCATTTCCGACACAAGCGAACTCAAATCTGCTTTACTTGATTCAAATCAAGTAAAAAAAAACAAAAACAAAAGACAGCTTACTCAAATTACAACCAAAAATATTTCAAGAAAAACTACAGAAAATGCTCAATTGAGAAAAAAGAATTTGCATTTCAAAGCATTGGCATTTGGTGCCGATTTGACTTCTTTTCACCGCTCAATGCTGCTCGGCCATGTTTGCCTTGGACTCTGTGCTCCACTATCTGATCTGAGTCTGCAGATCTCAGAGCCCTCATTGGCTTGTCTTTCATGTATTCAGGACTTTAAAGTCTTGACTGGTAGCGAGTTTAGAGAATTAAAATTGGAGTAATGTGTTCTGACCTCTTTATATAGCAAATACTGAACATTTGCAAGTAAAAAACAAAAAGGCGAATAATTACCTATAGATGCCACAAGATAGCGGTAAGGCACTACTTTTGTTCAAATGAACCTCCTCAACTTACGTCAACATAGTTCCTGGCCACCAAGAAGCTACAAGATGGTGCCAAAGTAATATTGTATTGCTGAGGCCGGAGCGCAAAAACAGCAAATAGATGAGCTTTTCAGCAAATCATGGATGGGGGGGAAGGGGAAGGGGAGGGGGGATCCTCCATTAGGTGAATTCAAGAATGCTGAAGCGCAAATTTCACTGTACATGTTATAAGGGCCCCCGAACAAACCTCAGATCGCATGAAAAAGTCTTATGTCTGCCAAATACAATGTCAAGAGTGTCCTTTCCGTTTGTTTGCGAGCAGAACTACACACAAAAAGCAGAAAACTGATTTGTGTGAAACTTTCTGGATGTGTATTAGTTTCATTCTTTTCCCCTTGTCCTTATTACGGTCCACTTGCACTGGGGTCCCCGTGTAAGCTACCGGTTCCACCAGATGGCGCAAGAGTTTCACAGTCTGGTCTTTCACGTGATTATTTGGAAGCCTTGGAGGAGCTCCGCCGAGTCTACGACTCTTATTCGACTTTCGTCGTGTTTGTAATTTGTTACCCTCGCAGACGAAACGCTGAATCGACTTTTCTCGTCGGGGCCGCCAACCGCCGCTTCGATCGCGACACCCGGCGCGGCCCCCTCTCTCGTCAACAGGCCGCTTAACGGCGTCGTGAAAAGCGGCGTACGCGTTCCCCCCCCCCAACATTCATCTGGCGTGACGTGTAAAATGCTATTAATATCATTATTTCAGCATCAGCCACCAGCGCAACGTGGCCCATCAATTATCCGTGATTGGAGCCCGTGTATCCGGAGCATTGCGAGACGCTTTGATGAATGCTGCGGGTGTTTGGGGTCTCCGGGATATCGTTCTCCCGCTGATGTACTTATTAATAATAAATTGAGCGAGGTATGTGTGAGTCGAGCCTCCCTCCTCTGCGATTAGCGAGACGGCGGCGCGTTTGAAGTATCCGTCTTCATCCGAAGACACTTTATTAGATAAAGAAAACTAGCTCAAGACAAATCGCGACGCCTTTGGAGGCGCGCGACTGCGACGCTCCTCGCCTTGTTATTTGTCTTCCTGCTCATTCTTGAATTTTCCCTTTGAACCGCCACCGATTGCTGTAAAAAGAGGCGAGGTGTCAAGCGAAGGGAAGCCGCGCGAGCTCCCGCCCGCTCCAAAGCGCCGAGAGGTCGGCGACGGAGTCGTACGTCATCGATTCGTATTACCGCGGTCGGCCCGAAATGGCCGCCCCCTGCTGCGCTAACACTAACAATACATAATCTTCACGTGTCACACCCTCAAAGGAAAATACAGACTTGTTATTTATGGCTCCTTCACACCTCTCCGATATGTTATTTTATTTCTACAGCGCCGTTATAAATCTGTCCCGAGCCGCACTTTGCCAAAACACCTCGGAGAGGCCGTACATTTCCCTGGTAACGAAGTTAACATTGATTATGATAGAAGCGCGTGTCACAACGATCAGCTTTTAGTACATTTGGAAAACATATTTGACACCCATTCAATTAAAGAATGATTTTTCTGCCTCCCTGGGAAGGCGGCAGCAAGGAAGGGTGCGTTTTCGAAGGGAGGTGAGGGGTTACGAGCCGCCATCAAACTGTCCATTATATCGCACGTTGCACAAAGGTCAATGTCACGCAGCGCTGGGAAGCAATAACAACACGTGACCATCTTGAAGGAATACCAATAAACCTCTGCTTGTCATGCTGACGTCCCCCAAAAAAGACTTTGGGATACAGCTTTCCCCACACACATTTATTTGCAAAAACAACACTTTCTAATCATGAAATCTTCAAGTGCACACTCACATTGGAAAGTCAAAGACCAGCGTCAGAAATGACGTTGACGGCACTTGTAAAGACGCGTGGTATTAAACCTTGGACGTTTTGGATGTGAAACATCCTCGCTATCTTGCTTTGAGGTATTTTGTGTAGAAATTGCGTGTTCGCTGCGCTGTTGCTGGACGTGTTGCGCGGGATCTACTAAGATTGTGAACTTTTACTAAGATCCCAAGAAGCCGGCACAAAATGTATTCTAATAATAACAATCGTGCGTTCGACTTATATAGCACTTTAGAAGAAACTCAAAGACACTTTGCAATTGCACGCATTCTTCATTCACTCCACAGTCACACCTGCTGGTGGTGGCAAGCGACGCAGATGCCCTGCGGGTGGCGGTCTGCTGGATGCGCGGCTGCCGTTCTGCGCCTGCGGCCCCTCAGACCGCCGCCAAACAGCCAACCGCAATGCGGGTTGAGTGTCTCGCCCAGGGACACGACGGCGACATGCGGACAGCACAACCGTAAAATTGTCTGACGCAAATGCACGGAAATGCAGCGTGCAAAGAAGTTTTGTCATGGGTGATATGGCATGACTCCTTCTTGTGACTGGCTCCAAGTCAACCTTAGATTATTCAGAATCTCCAAAATTGCATATTTTGCGATCATTTGTTGTCTGTGGCATTTCAAAAATGTTTCGACGAGTGGAAAGCTTCACCTGTCTACTCTCATTTTGTGCTGGTTTGCAGTTTCCAAAATCAGCCATTGCAATCCGTCTGATGGTAAATAAATCACATTGCGCGTGCTGAATTCATCAACAGAGGAGCCTTGGTTTTCGTGATTAATCTGTTCTAAAATGTCTGACTAAAACTGAATTGTATGAAAAGGAAAGGAATAATTCCCTGAGGAAATCATTGAAATCCAATTCATCTGTTGCAGACACTCACAAATATTAACAAAACGCTCTTTCAAAAAACAGCCAGCTTCTTTGCACAGTTTAAAAACAATAATGATAATAATCCTGCATATGATGCCCATCTTAAAATATCTCAGACAACATCGTGCAAAATAGACAAATAGTCACCAATAAAGAGATTGAAAAGGACGGTAAAGCCATTGTCATTGCTTACTCAAAGTAGTAAGAGTACATTTTAAGGAAGTTTGGTTAGTTTGTACCCAAAAAGTCATTGATGTTTGTTAGCTAGCTTGCTAACCAAAGTATTTTCTTTTCCTTCTTTCTTTTTTATTGGACAATTAAAACATACAAGGGGGGGGGAAAAAAACTACAATTGTATCGAATGTTGTTGTTTTTTTTTTTGGGGGGGGGGGGGGGGTCCAGAGTATTTGAACATTCAATAGACATTAGAGGATGAACCTTAGTGCATACAGTCGGTGCTCTATTTAAGATGAAATAACCTGCATTTTATGAACCAAAAACTTTTGAGGACTGTTTTGAAACGTACGAGACTTCTATTATTTTGCTCTATCGTCCTTTTAAGCTGCGCTTCTTCTGTGTACAACCAGCGTGCGTGCCTCTTGTGTGCGCGCGAGCTCGGCGCTAACCGTCTTCCCAAATCGGATGAAACTTCACACTCGCTCTTTTCATGATCCTCGCTCAATAGTTTCCATTTTAAGTGCGCACATGAGAGAAAGCGCGAATGCGTGTCCGATCTTAAAGAGTAGACTTAGCGAGGAATGTATTTTCGCAGTGTCACATTCAGGTTAACATCGACTTCAATGAGATGTGACAAGAAAAGCTCATAGTCTTGAATTTGTAAAAGTATCAAAGAACAAAAAGAGCGAACAAGTACGCCGCTCTCATTTTCCCTTCTCCCAAAAAGCGGGAACACATGTCAGTCGCTTTGTGTCTGCGTGTGTGTGTTCTCACCCAGCTAAAATATTTTTCCTCGCAAAAGCACCAAAGTGACAACTCCATCAGCGAAAGTAGTTTGTCCGCCGCCATTCAGCGAAAATATTTTGAGAAGCCGAAGTTCGGGACGAGTGACGGACAGCTCTGACACGCCGGAGCACTTAGACAATTACGAGGAGTTTCTGGCAGTCACCACATCTGACACAACACAAACACGGCCGGGATAATTTTACACTACACTGGCGGGATACGGGTCACTTGAAAGGAACATGGGGAAGCTTGCGTTTCAAGGCCAATCATCCCAAATTGGCCCCTGCCAACGCAAGCCGTTCTCTCTCGCTCGCTCTCTTTCTCTCTCGCCGCTGCGCTTAAACGGCCATAACAAGACGAGAGGCTTTGAAGTGCAGCTGTCACTCAGCCGCTTCCCGCGGTGGGAAGCGTGGGAGCGAAATGGCGTACAGGTGTGGCCGCACCCCCTCCAGGTCAAACTCATTGCCAATTGTAGCGGAGTGCTCCAGAAGGGAGCCATTTGCAAGAGCAAGAGCGAGAGCGAGAGTGGAGTGCAAACCCAGGTTCAACTTTTAGCTCCTTAGGCTAAGCTAGGCTCAGCTAAGTCGCTACGAGCAGGCACATTGAGTACCGGTACCTGTATGCGCAATGTCACGTGACCAAACCCGCAAAACGCTCAGCGGACTTTTTTGATCTACGGGTTGATGACGTGACCATTTCGAGCAGAACTTGCTAACATTTGGATTTCATTATGGCTGGGGGTCTTCGGGCAAATGAATTCAATACATGTATATCCTTTTTTGATACACTGTGTTGGGAAGATGACTTTGAAAATGTCGTTGTTTACAGTTATGTTATTCTGTTGACAATGTAATGGGAGCGTAACTATTTCAGTGACTTTCTCAAAGTGATATAACTAATTACATATACCTTTTTTTATTTTGTAAGATTCAAGTGAAAACACAGTTTATTTGTTCATGCTCCTATGTTGCGTTAGCCCAAACTCGGTAGCTATTAACAGGCAACTCGGGTACCTTACCTACTGCGCTGAAATTTTCCTGTGACAACGCTTAAATCAGCTTTATTACAATATTGACGTTTCAATGTCTATCAACACTGCACAGCTGAACGACTCGTGGAAATTAGCTGAATTGTTCTATTCCGAAACATCTCCAAAAAGTACCTCCATTGGCCAACAGAAGCGTCCATGACTGCGTGTGATTGATGCGTGCAGGTCAAAATCAGGTGGCAATATTAGCCATACAAAAATCAATGCAAGACTTTAATGACATCCATCCATCCATCCATCCAACTGTCCATCCAACCGAAAACCCAAGCCAACTCACTCGAGGGCATCATCATGATGTTGACTTTTAACATGATGTGAATGTCCATTTTTAAGGTTGTATTTTTTTAACCATGTTATGATGAAGATCTTTTATTAGTTTTCCCTTCTTGGCTTTTACGACCCCAATTCCAATGAAGTTGGGACGTTGTGTTAAACGTCAATAAAAACAGAATACAGTGATTTGCAACTCATGTTCAACCTATATTTAATTGAATACACTACAAAGACAGGGTATTTCATGTTCAAACTGATAAACTTCGTATCGTTTTTAACTAATAATCACTAACTTTTATGGCTGCAACACGTTCCAAAAAAGCTGGGACAGGTGGCAAAAAGGACTGAGAAAGTTGAGGAATGCTCATCAAACGCCTGTTTGGAACATCCCACAGGTGAACCGGCTAATTGGGAACAGGCGGCTGCCATGATTGGGTAGAAAAGGAGCTTCCCTGAACTGCTCAGTCGTTCACAAGCAAAGATGGGGCGAGGTTCACCTCTTTGTGAACAAGTGCGTGAGAAAATAGTACAACCTACAATTGCAAGGAATTTAGGGATTGCATCTTCTACGGTCCATAATATCATCAAAAGGTTCAGAAAATCTGGAGAAATCACTGCATGTAAGCGGCAAGGCCGGAAACCAACATTGAATGCCGTGACCTTCAATCCCTCAGGCGGCACTGCATCAAAAACCGACATCGACGTGTAAAGGATATCACCACATGGGCTCAGGAACACTTCAGAAAACCAATGTCACTAAATACAGTTCGGCGCTACATCCGTAAGTGCAATTTGAAACTCTACTATGCAAAGCGAAAGCCATTTATCAACAACACCCAGAAATGCCGCCGGCTTCTCCGGGCCCGAGCTCATCTAAGATGGACTGACGCAAAGTGGAAAAGTGTTCTGCGGTCTGACGAGTCCAAATGTCAAATTTTTTGGGGGAAATTGGGGACGTCGTGTCCTCTGGGCCAAAGAGGAAAAGAACCATCCAGACTGTTATGGACCCAAAGTTCAAAATCCATCATCTGTGATGGTATGGGGCTGTGTTAGTGCCAATGGCATGGGTAACTTAAACATCTGCGAAGGCACCATTAATGCTGAAAGGAACATACAGGTTTTGGAGAAACATATGCTGCCATCCAAGCAATGTCTTTTTCACGGAGCTTCAGGATTTAGTGTCCTCAGTTCCCAAACATTCAACAGTAGTCTCAATTTCCCATGCCTGACAGCAATATTAAACAGTAAACATAAGCGCAATCAATTCTGAACGATCAATTACAGTAATTGACAATTATGCCCATCCCTCGTTTGAATACAAGTCACTCGACCAACAATGACTAAAACAAAAATGCACCGCACAGATTAAACTGTGCTCGCGACATCCACGTATAAAGTGTAAAGTAGTCATTTTGTTTTTGCATTCCTGCTAATGTTTATTTGGCAGCTTTTGCTTTAAAGCGTGAAAGTTGTGCTAACACACACTCACACACACACACACTTACACATAAAACTGCTGGCCCAGATGTGTAGCATCTCAGTCACATATGCTAATTCTTTGTGTCGAAGTTTTGGATCTGCTTAAAGGGAAATAGGGAGGGTTTTTTTTTTCTTTTTCTACTGTCTCATTAATTCAGCACTTCCGCCAGTGAATGCAGCATGTCACATAATAAAGCGCTTCAAAGGCTGTTTGTTTTCCACAGCTAGCCGTCTCTAATTCGCTGTGAGCCGGCATCAAACATCCAATTGACAGACATCCTTGTCACTTCATCATTGCTAATTCTCTGTGTCCACCCTGTGCGGCTAAAATATTCAGACAACAGCTTTGATAGCAGACAAGCCAATTTTCATATAGTCGCCTTTGAATCACCGCATGCAGCACAAACACGATAAAGTTTTTAACTGTTGTTTTAGGAGCAGTATATAAAATGCATTCGGTGCGACGCAGAACTCGCTTTATCGGAGATTGTGCTGAGATTGTCTTTCGCGAAGCTTCAGAAGCCAAAATTTGTCACGTGGGCGCTTACCGCTGTTATCGGGTGTGCTGTATCGCAGGTGACCAACACCGCACGCGTCGCGATACGTCCGTCGACAATTATGAGTCACATTATGAGAACAATCGGCGCGAAAACATGCCACAGCAACAGGATAAAGGCTCATCCCAGAATTGGACCTTTTGTAGACTTTGGAAATGTGGTAGAAATGCTCAAATTGGGCCTGATTATCAGTACGCGTGTACACCGCTTTAACAAGATTACGTAAAAGCAGCTTTGTACTTTCGGGACATGCGACCCCCACGTTTTGGGTAGTGGCGGGACACTCAAATTCATGCAGAAATGGAAAGCGTTTTGGACATACTCTTTCCTTAATAATGGGAAACACACTTTAGGGGCATTTTCAACTTGTTTCTTGATTAATGGTCGACCACACACACAAATGTATTTAATTTTTTAAAATTATAATAATAGCAACAAATGCAACACATGCAATGACAATTTAATCCAATTTGCTGTTGGATTCAATTGAGTATTTAATGGCCTTGTGGCATGTTTGCGTTTTACAGTGTGACTGGCGGCTTACATTTTGTGTGGTGTGATCCTTGAGAGAACCCCTTCAATTTCAATGTCGGTACAGATTTGTTTTTATCTCGCGACTTTTTTTTTTTTTTTTAAACAGTGCAGTAGGGAATGCATTTTTCAACACTGTTTCATCATTTAGACAGGCGGTCGTTAAATAGCACCACAAGGCGCGGTCGTAACGACCGGGACCCACTTCGAAAGCAACCGGTGGACAAATACCGAACAAAATAAGTCATTCGAAATCAGGCTTGCCGGTTTCCGATCACATCGCAAGCATACTTTTGAGGCCACTGTGACGGAAAGTACCGGTAAGTTGTTTAGTGGTGTGACTGGCTTCACTCAGGAAGAGATTGAAGGCAAAAGTGGCACAAATCGAGGCGCTACAATGCCACCGCTTGATTTCGAGTTCCTTTCCTATATTGGCATACAATTTGCACTGTAGCTACAGTGGAGTCTGACACTAATATAATAAACAATAAATCATAATAATAATAATAAATGGAAAAGCGCTATGAGTAACTGGAAGGTTTAAAAAAAAAAAAAAAAAAAAAAGCGCAATCCAAATGAAAGCCCTATAAATAATATATCTTTGTTCAATTATCTTTGCCAGTGACATATAGTGACCGGAAGAACAATTCCGTGTCTTCCGTTGAGTTGGCGATTAACCTGCGTATCCACTTTTTGTGTTTGATAGTGTATCTTGAGATTTATTTCTCAAGCAAAATTCAGTTTGTGTATGTGCCTTAACTCAATAGTGTTTGGGAAACACGGGCTTTTCCAAGTGGACAGTAAGAACCAATCCCACGGCCCGAACTGTTGTTCAATTGAATCCTGATCAGACTCGACAGACATCAGACTTTCCTTTAACGCGCATACCGAGCGCGCTAATTACGCATTTACATTTGCTACCGTTGGTTTAAAAGCTCATTTGCAGTGACAGCGGTTTAATCAGAAAAGCCGGCCTCCCGGGCGACGTTCGTCTTTGACCCACAACGCGTCTGCCGCTCTAAATTTAAACACGTCAAATCTGACAACTCTGTCACTTGAGTTGACTTCCGGGCTAATTGTTCCCCAGATGCGCCAGCATCCGCCAGCCGTCTAATCACGCCGCATTCGCACGGGTTAATCTGAACTGAGCACCGATTTCGAGACCGATCAAAAAGCCTCCTGATTGGCTGACAGTCCCGCTTAGGCTGTGCCATCTCCCGTGGACCCGGACCGCCTGCTGACGAATGAAAACGTGCTTCAGAGGCACTCCTTGGAGATTTTACACACACAGCGAGTGCGTATGCACACAATATAGCGTCACCGAGTCCAAACTCATAACAGTCATTGATGGACCGCCTGATACGGAAACTTTTTGAAATGACGGGATGGACCAGGCCTCCGCCGCAGGATCCCCTCCCTGCATCATTTGTTCTGCTTCGATGTTCAACATTCACGTTGTTGTTTTTTGGGGTGCTCGAATGTTTTGACATATTACGATTGGAATATTTAGGGTAAGGCAACTTGTTTCTAAAATGTAATTCCCGCAAAAGGAGTCGGCAGTCGATTTGTGCATCATTCATCCATCCGTCCATCCATCTTTTTCTTCCATCCATCTATCCCTTGTGTTCAAGCGAAAAATCGTACTATGTCTGTGTAACGTCAAAACGCCAGATGCGAGAAGCGGCTATCAGCAAAGTAAATACAAACAACGCTAACCTCGGCGGCATTCACACGCGGAAGCATGAAAGTCATTTAGCCGCACTTAACTGTCGAAAACACAATTAGGGCAAAAGCATAAGAACATCCGCTCGCATTGTAAGTATCGGCAACGCTCAAACGCTCAGTACACTTCATGAATTTTGCATCGGGGCCCTAGCATTAGCATAAGGACGCTATCAAAGATATTAGGAGCTCTCATTGCTGTTCTTACACGGGGATCTCTCTCAGATGTGCTGTCAAGGAGGTGCGTCTCATCCGGCGTCATCTCGCGCAGACCGCGCACCTCCGCGGCTAATGAGTGCGCGTGCATGTCTGAGCGTACGATATGTAAAGCGAGGAGGGGGTGTCGTCTGTGGGCATGCGTGTCATAAATCTTCATAAAAGACGCAGCATTGTCTCTGCCCAACTCATCCAGCTTTTTCTGCGGCTCGTCGCGCAATAACGAGACTCCTTTTTTTGTTTTTATCCACCCCCGCCATCGCAGTAGAAGACGTAAAAGTGCAACCTTTATTAACATAAGAAGTGTTTTGACGGGCGTCCGATATGAGCCAACGTAATTAGCATCTCGCTGTCTTTCTGCTGCTACTGCTCCCCTCTTTGACGTCCTCTGAAGCACTTTCGGAAAAAAACGCCGTCCTTCCCCCATCGCTGTAATTATTTTCCGGCGGGGACGAGAACAAAGTGCGCAACAAAACATCCTCTGCGAGCGCAGGTGCACGGGCGTGTTTGCGGGCATAATCACACACGTAAAGCCAACTTTCCCCCCTCGCTGTCTCGTTTACATCGCTAGCACGTGTAGAACAAGACGTCACATTTTGGCACGCAGACGCAACGGACGGCCATCTGAAGTCGAGTACGCTAGTACCAAAGATCGGGCCCACTTTGAGCCCCGTTCCCACCGTCTGATCAAAGTCGGCAAAGGCTCGATTATCCGATTGCTCAAAAGCACGAGTGTCAAATTCGAGGCCCTCCAGGTCATTTTTTTGTGGCCCGTCAAAACTTGCCACCAATTTTCCTTGAATTCTGTTCAAAAGTAGCCATTGAAATTCTACGTCAAGTGAATAGCCCAATGCAGGGGCACTTGGGTAATATGATGGGGCGATCATTAGGGTGCCCCTGCACACAGAACATCCGGTAAGGGACAAGAAGTATCATTGCCTCACAGTCGCGACACATGCCCAGTAAACATGTAAACAAACACAGTGCAGCTCGGCCGAGTTCTGGCTAGCAGACATCGGGGCTCGTCGTTTTTTTTTGGTCTTTTTTGACTGTGGATAGCTTGCTTCAAACGCCATTTGAACCGTCTCTCCCGGTCTCTTCAAATGGAGCCAAAGCAATCCCGAATGCCATCACTACTGTTTTTATGGCCAAATAATTTAGACTCAACAAACTGTTACTGTTGCACTTGTATGCCTTCTTCATTTCTTAAAGGAAATATAAACTATTGGAAAAAAAAACACACATTTAAGATGTTTTTAAATGTCACCGAATCTGTCCACGTTTACACAAAAGATAAAGCAGTTTGTTTTACACAGTTAGTTTTATTTTGTGCCCTTACTGTATGTAACCAATGCATTGAAAATAAGGTATGCACCAATTTGTGATTTTTGGTGTACTCATGTAATTATACAATACGTGGATTCACCTCTGACCTCTGACCCTCCCCACGAGGGGAAGCATAACTGCAATGTGGCAAGTTATCATATATATTTATCGCATAAACAAAACTGTACACTGCTGTCGTTTGCAGTTTGTCGCATTACAGAAAGGGAGCGAGGCAGGGAGGGGCACGTGCCAAGGAGATGATCTGACTGGCCTCTTGATTGGCAGCGGTAAAAGCCAATAGAAGTCAGCAAACAACCCCAGCCCCGCCCACAAACATCAAACCTGGCACGACCATTGACACTCGAAGGCACCACTTCTGTCTCAAATCGCATCCAGCCCAGCAATTTCTGCTTGTCTTTGGCGCTTCGGGATTCTGTTCGATTTTGCGAAAGACAATGTTACGTTGAAAACTGGATACATACATACGTAGACTTGAGTTGGAAAGGCCGCTTTATACGCTTCGCGTGGCCGACAGCGCCCGCGATGCATCACGTGACCGACGCATTGCTGTGATGACGTACTCAGCGTGCCCGTCGGTTCCACATACCATCTACGCTGCCGCCGCCTTGATGGATTTGGCAGCTTCATTAAACGTCTCATCTGGTCATCCAGGTCCATTTGTTCTAGCAGACTCGGTTCCACGGTCGCCATCGTCGTTGCTTTGTTCCTTGTTACGGAAAGGAAAGGAAAAAACGGCTACCGGAAATGGCCACAAAGTGCACAGGAGACTCCACCTAGCCAATACCGGCCGTAGCAACACCCCCGACTTGGAGGAGAAGTGCAGCACATTTTGAAAACTGCGCGCGTGGGTTGCGCTCGAGTATAACGGCAAACTGTGACAGCGACGTCAGTGCGCTCGCATAAAGAAGCCTTAAGAGTTACCGCGTCACCAGACAAGCTAACTGTTATCCAAGCTTCTTCTTTTTTTTTTTTCTTTCCTTCTTCTCATTGTATTTTTCTGCAATCGAGATGCCTTGCGGGACCACGCTGCCTCTCGCAGGTGAGTCTTGGTACTACGACAGCAATTGTTATGTGTCCACCACATAGGAGCGGCGAGAAGACACATGCTCATATCATTTTTTTCCTCCTATCGTGTGGGGTCTCTCACATTAATGGTAAAAACGGTTGCGCGTACGAGGCCGAACAATCAGTCAGCGCGCGTGGGATGCTGCCCGCAAATTGGACTTTTCCCTCGGCCGTCCGTAGCGTATTTTCATATGCTGATGGCTGCATTACCGGCGCCTACATCCCACTGAAGTGATTTGCGGTGCTCATTTGAGAGCGATGGGGCCCGGTAGCATCCACTGAACTCCTACTTAGCGACCGGCTAGCCTCTCTTTATTGCATTACACGCCAAACGCATTGATAATGGGCCGTTGCGCTAATAAGCGGCTAACGCATCACCCGGCCGTGAGTTTCTCCCGCTTTGAACGCGAAGCCTCGCCCGGCGTCTAAGTGGAAGGCTGTACGACCGAGTTCATTTTGAAGCAAAACAAATGAAAAAAGCACGAAGACAAACGGCGTCGCACATAAGTACTGTGTGCAAAGTTGCTCCTTATTCACTCGGAACTCTTTGTCTGCAGCGGGATTACCTTCTTGTCTTTCCATACTCTCCCCCGCTCCGCCCTCCCTCCTCCCTTCCTGTCCCGCTCCCCGTCCGTGATTACCGCATCGCCTCCAGCCACTGAATTTCAATTGGGTCCGCCTATTATTTTCCTCCATGTGATAGTAATTATTTACAAATCCGTGAGCGCTCATGTGAAGTACAGGATGTTCCATTATTAGTGGAGGGCGGTCGAAGGTGGTGGCAAAGTCCTGATTGTGAATATGCTATTAGCCCAATTACATTCAAAGTGGGCCACAGGTAGCCCAAACCGCTAACCCGATGGGATTATTATTCCGCGTCGCCGTGACCGCCGACGTCCATTTTGGCTCAAGCGGGAGGTATCGTGTCGTGAGCTACGGGGACGTATGATGCCCTGAGAGATGGCGGTGAGAAAGCCCAGCAGCTCGCAGAAGGCTTGACGCAAGCGTGCGGCTCGGGGATGAGCTGGAGAGCAGATTACAGAGGCCGCGTGTAATTGCAGGGGGGAGCTGATTAGGCAGGAAGGAACCTCGCATTTCGTTGCTCTCCGCTACACTGCAGCAAAATCGGACATTTTCCCACGGATTTATACTTTGCGGAACACTTTTCCTGTTAGTGGCCATTTCAGCTTTCATAATCAATTTATGATTGAACAGATGTTTCTTACCATACAGCAGCCATTCTAAACTGTGGTGAGCGCACGCCGAGGGGTAAATGAATGAAGTTCGCTGTTGGCATCTTTTGCAACAATTAGCATTCCAGCAGACTGACTCGGACACTTGATCGCTCCTCTCTGTTGTTTGATGCCATGTTTCTGTTCTGTGGAGCGACGCCGCCCCGTTACATATTTGTTCCGGCCAGTTTGCTGAATCATCTTTTATTTTGTTTTAATGTGCTCTCTACTTTGTAACACAAATTGTAATATACCACGGATTTAATAGTGGAAGACGGTTGAGTATCATAAAGAAAGAAGATTCAGCTTCCGATGCCCTGAGCATCTGACAGTTCCCGGCTGAGAAGAACATCACCGTGCTGGAGCCATCTCCCGACTTAACCGAGCCGGCTCCGTGTATCTCTTTGCCGAGCTCAGAGGAGTCATCGAGGGGACCCGTTCGTTTCGAAGACGTGGATGACGTCAAGATGGCCCCGGCGACGGCGCTGCGGAGGATCCGGGAAGAATTGTTCCAGGAGTGCGTGAAGGCGTGGCAAAGATGGCTGGGAAAGTGGCGAGCAATTTCAAAGGGGAAAACCTTTATAGTTTAGAGTTTGGATTCGAAATGAATATTTGGTGACGCACCTTGCGTGTAACAGCCTCGCTGTAGCCACGTGCTACTCTGTAAACAAACACAGTGCGGTCCTCCCTTGGCAAGCGGAGGTCACGGCCACGAACAATCAGTTGGCGGAATTTTGCGAGTGTGCGGCACGCAAAGAGACAACTTGCAGCGGCGTTTGAAAAGTCTTTCCCAAACACTTCGCAATCATAATAACAAATGCCATTGTGCATAAAATCATTCAGAATTTTCAAACTGTTACCGTTCATTTCCTCAAAAGAAGACAAAGTACTGAGCTTGCATTTTTGTTCCATAATTTCATAATATTTTATTGTATGAATTATCTGAAGATCCTTCAGAATTTACGACTGACAAATCAATTCACTGAAAGCACATAAGTGGTTTCATGTTGTACATTTTGTTCCCTTGCTTCACCCTAAATTGGAAAATTCCTATTTCATACACGGCATACACATATCAAATGTAGGTTCTGTATTAAAAACCCATAAAGACCAGCTTGCATCCTTAATTATTCCGTCAGAAAAAGACAGAAACCAAAGTGAGCCCGACCGTGACCTTCCAAGCGCACTGTGATTTTTGCGTGTACCCGACTGTTTATATGTGTTGAGCATCTGCGGATTGAATATTTTGCGGCTTTCGTAGATTCAAATTGTAATCTTCAGGATCAAATCCACGTTGGTGCGTATGGCCTTCCACATCCCACGTTCCTGCTGTCAACAATTACCGGTTTGCGCATATGTAATTGCGATTGTTACACCGTTGCGATTATCACAACAAAGCAGGCCTAATGGTGCCCGCGCCAGCCCTCGGTTGCATCCGGCGGCAGCGCTCGCGGCCTGAAGCGTGCCACGAGGCATATGCACAAACGCATACGCCACACCGGCTTTGTAGGAGAAACGCGCGCGGCGAACAGCCTGCAGAAACAATGTTCACTTTCTTCATGAGAGACAGGTCACACGGCGAATTGACATTGAGGCTTCTGCTTTGTCGACACCTATTCCTTTTCCAGAGAAGTTATGAACAAAGAACTTTTATTTGTTGGAAATATGAAGGAGGAAATTCCAGTTTTGAAGTGCAAGGTAGACAGAAACCTTGTCGCTTCTTGACTGTGTCAACTTTTGGAAGTCAATGAGATTTTCCTTCATGTGTCCTGGTCAAAGTTGCGAGCGAGAAAGACAAATACAAATGTGCTCTATTCGGCCCCAGCAGACTTGTCCTTCAAAACGTACTTGCGCCGCATAGCACATCTCCTGCAGTCCTCCGTTCACTTAACGCCGGCCATCACGACGGCAACCACTCGTCCTTCCTTTGTCGTCGATCGTGTGAGACGGAATGCCGATTCGTCATCCGCAAGCAACTGCGGCAAGACGGAGTGCGCTATTTTCAGCGTCTTAAGAAGTTCAACATGTTGTCAGCTGCGGGACGTTGCCGACCTCCGCTCTGGCGCCGTTAAGCTCTAATTGTCACACTGCACTTGGTTTTGTGCTGCTCACCGGCGGCAGGGCGCCAGCACGGCGCAAGTGCGTCCATATTTTGCACCGCTTGCTATGCTACCAAAAAGGTCGTAGCCTGGTGCCTTTTCGTGCTGGTTTGGACAAAGTAAAGCCCTTTGATTCGCCTTGATTTGATTTCATTAATTGATTGATTGGTTTGAATAATGAGGAGGAGGAGACATGATATACAAATGAAATATGTGTTGCTATGCTATGTTTTATTGTAAGCTAACAATTCTTCTGTTAGGAATGCTAAAATGACTCGTTAGTTTCTAAGCACATTTTACGCAGGTTTTAGCATCGGGTCCGGTCTACACGCTGTAAATTCTTAATTGGTGCAAAGTTGCAGCCCTGTTGTCTCTCATCGCTACTTGTTGACTATATTTCTCCAGTTAGCTTCTGTGCTAAAGGCTGTAGACAAGCTTTGTATTAGATTCACTCAATGTAATGCACATACCTATGTTAGCGCCCGAAAACATCTGATAATGGCCAATTAGATCATCAAAATAAACTGTATTCCCAGCAAAAAAAACACCAGAATGGACACAAGCACCGCTAAAGGAGAGAAAAACAAGCTCGGGGCTGTTCAACTTCAAATAGAGTACACAAAACAAATAATCTGACTAAAAGCGTAACCCAGGGAGACCTCGTTCTCTGCCTGATAATTGTCTTCTTTCATGACACCATCCATCCGCAGCGTTACGGCCGCGTTCCCAGGCCTGCCGGCTGCTGGTGCGCTCGGGCGGGCAAATGATGAGAATGATGTGAGTTGTGGGAGGAGGGGAGCGGGGCGGGGGCGGGGGGAGACCTCCGCAGGGAACGCTACAGCCGACCGTCAAGAAAAACAAGCGGAGGCGGACGTGGACAGCCCCCAACGTGTGCACATGCAGCGTTTCCACACACATTAGCGTGTTAGCTCTTCTTTGAGGCAATTGTGGGATCTATAGCAAATAAAACAACCTTTTGCACTTTTCTCTCTGATGTTGGAAGACATACCTGAAGCTAGCATTATTAGCGGCACCGTTTATACTGATATGCAATGTTGGCGGCAAACGCTAACGTTGTGTTTTCACCCACGCCTTCTTCCCCCTTGGACAAACAAGCGCACTCTGGCCTCAAAGCGGGGCCTCATGCGGGATACGCGCTTCTAATTGGCCGCCGGAGTCACCGCGGAGACGAGCGCCAGTTCATCCAGTTTTAGCATCCGACCTTGACAGTTCAAGTTCGAGCAGGTGCGAGTTTGCGTTTCTGTGCGAGTGCAGCGATTTGCTGGCCAACATTCATCATAGCAAGCGCAACTCAATTTAGCCCGAGCTAATTCCGCACTTCCCGTCGACAGCTAGCCTCGACTCGACTCGACTCGACTCGACTCGCCTCACGTGGGCTTCACTCCTCAAAGCGCTAGTAGATTCATCTTGCGCAACTGCAGATTCTTCTTTTCTGGGTGTCTTCGGGTCCTTAAGAAAAAGTCTTATATTTGAGTTTCCAAATAATGCTTCCAGAAATGACACATAAGGTTAAATCTGCAATTTGAAGGTCCTAAAAATCAAAAAGAAACAAGCTTGCCATATTGATGATTTGTGAATTATGTTTCACGCTGCGCTATGCTGCTGCTGCTCGCACCAGTCAAATCAATTGGTTCCATAGGGTGAGAATTGTTGTGATTGTTCAACTAACATTAACAATAACACATCCTGGGACATATTCCCGAGTAGGAATTAAAGTATAAACTCTGCAATTGGCCAAAAATGGCTGCGTCAGAACTCAATGACAGACTTCCTATTCAATTTCCAGCAAAGGTCCTGGAATTTTTGTTATGATAATTATGACAACGGGCACCACATTTTGGTCAAACTAGTGCAGGATGCAATTTAAAAAAAAAAAATTACTTTCAGTGGGTGCTACTGAGTGAGTTAACCAGATTTCACTTCAGCCAAACTTTGTAGTGCCTGTCGAGAAGAATGACATTTTTTGATCTTTTCATTTTTGCATATTTATGGTCTCCTTAGGAAACCTCATCAAATTTCAGGGAAACGAAAATGAAAATTTAGGGTCTTTCTATTGCTTTTAATTGTCAGGTCACACAGGTCAAATTTGAGCTGGACACTTTATGTAAGGGTTAATAAGTCATACATTTGACTTCCTTCAATGTAACGCGAACAATGCTCATCCCGGCAAAAGAAATCCAGCGCGGATCATTTTGTTGATAATGTGCCTTGGCGTCAATAACGAGTTCCTCGAAGGCCGCCGGGCGAGCCGTTGGGTTCTGTGGCCTTTTCTTCAAAGGTGATTGCGGGCGAAGGCGCTCGCCATCGGAGAGGCGGAGAGGCCGAAGCCGTAATGGCGGGGCTCTTTGTGATGGGTCTGCTAAATAAGGCTAATTAGCCACGCTGTTGCAGCCATCGTAGCGTTATTTGTGTCTAGCACATTTTGTTTCATTTTGTTTTTATTCCCACTTTATTTTGAGCCTTTAGTGTCATTTGATAGATGTCCTGTAATGTCAGGCAAAGGTTCTATATGCAGTAATATATCAATATTTTGCTGGCTTAATAAATTGAGTATGGACTGAAAGGATACTTTAACACATGTATTAATTGTCAACTTAATAATAATTGTGGGGGACGGGAGGAACGAAGCAATGCAGCCACTCTGGAGTTCACTTTTTGGCAGCTAGCAAAGGCTGACGATCAACATCGGAAAAACGTTTTTTCCCACGGAGCGCTAAATCCAACATTTTGCGCTTGCTGATGAAGCAGTTTGTTTGTGAGTTTGCGGTCCTCGTCAAAAAAGAAGCCGCGCCTCCCCGGCGGCATCGGCCGTTTGCCGCTGACGCCGCGCGGAGGCCGCCCCGCACCGACGAGCGCTTCTCGGGCGTGCGCCGTAGCAGAGCCGCTGGCCGCGCGTGTTAGCTATTGGTTACCGCTCAGAGGCACGTCAAACATTTGGGGAAATGGCGAGATGAGCAGTAACGGAGCGGGCTTGCGTTCCCTCAGGCCGTTTGCCTTCTTGCTTGCAAGTATTTCCCGTTCTTCGCTTAGAAGGGAGAGCAATAAGAAAGGCGACAGCGCTAGCAGCAGGCGGCTTGAGTGGGGTGTCACCGGGAGGGTTTCAATAAAAAAGCCGTTTTGCCACAGTTGGATTGATGTTGGTTCTCCGCTTCAAAACTAGCATCGCTGCAAACTGTGAGAATCATGCAGCAGTGAAGGCATCGGTCGGCATGCGACGTGCTAACACGACAACGGGAGGATGAGGGCCTCCTCTATTGACCTCTCAGGACGAGATGTTTATTATCCCAAAGGAGACCGAGGCAAGTGGCAAATGCTAAAGGCGGGGGGAGTAGTAGTCGTCGGCAAATGAGACGTTAATGCGTCGAGCGTTTCGTCAGTGGAGAAAGGGCGCGAAGTAACAGTTGCGCTTTTGCGTCTGCACCAAGGGGGAGACACGATGCTGTCTTTTCTTTTTGATTCATCTTGTTTGACAAATTCGGTCACATATCGCCAATTAGCGGCCAAGCGTGCACTTTACGGCATTTACAGGTCGACGCGTTTTTGTAAGACCGTTGTTGTGGAAATGTAGGCCGAGAAGCAAAAGACCTCCGCCACGGCTTACTTAAACATTTGTCACCTGTGAACAATCTCGGATCTTAATAGCTCAAATTGGGGAACGTTTCGGCCAGATCTAAAGGCAAGAAAATGTAATAAGATCCTACATGATGTGATGTAATGACATTTGATGGAAATATAAGTGTCTGAACATGTTAACCGGGATGTTAAATTGTTGCCAAATGCGCAATCTGGAGAAGATCTGCATGACGCTTACATGGAATTCAAATCCGGCAATATTTGACAGCGATGTAGCTTTTACATCAACTTGCGTGATTACAATGTTTTCGTTCAATTCTAACAATATCATCACAAGGTCAAATCTTTTACAACGTCTTTAGGCGATGACGTGCCCAAAAAAAGAAAACAAAAAAAAAACCTGTACGCACAAAATAGAACCTCCTTGGCAGAGGTGCCAAATGAATCCCATGGTTATTACATCGTAACATTGAAGCAAACTTTGAACTGCCAGCAGCGCGCACCTAAAGGTCACCTCATCGCCAGTGTGATTTGATTATTATTATTTCGATTACGGTGTGTGTGTCATTTGAGTTTTGTTGGGTCCGTTGTGTAAATGCGCCTCTAAAATCAAGCGTGTTTGACGCCAACAATCTCCGTCCGAGCGCAAACTGTCCGAGTGAATTTTTACCGTCCATCTGTTTTCCATTAGGAGGCGCAACATGCATAATTCATCGCCGGCGACAAGTCAAGACGGCTCGAAGCGGCAGATGTCCCCGTCGCTCGCTCCGTTCCCACTTCCGCCGCGTGACCGTTTTCCGACGGTCTTAACCGGCTCATCGAAGGCGTCGTTTGTTGTCGTGCGGCGCCATTCCGGAGGAGCCGCGACCCGGCGAGTCGTCCGCTGAAGACGCCGGCGTGGTTCGACCTCCTTTTGATCCTCATCGATGTCTGCTCTCACACATGATTAACAACTGACAGGCCATTCAGTCATCCAACTGTAAATATTTGTCGTTCAGAGAAGCTTGACAAAAGGTTGCAATGCTTGCAATGAGACAGTCGGAACTAATATTAACACAGCAGAACCTCTAAAACCGCCTCAAGTTATACAATTGTAAATTCGGCCAACATATCCCCCCCCCAAAAAAAAAAAACTTTGTGGTTTGAATTGTTTTCATGTGTGACCGCCCCAATGTAGATGCTACACAAATGTACATTTTATCGTCCTATAATGTCTTTGGTCATGGTCTGTCAAACATGGTTTTTTTCATCCAAATAGTCTCCGTGAACACATTTCCACTTCCTCAGTATTTGATTGAACCGGGAGAACCCCTCTGAGATGAAAAAGTCTATTTCACGAGAGCGCCCTGGTCGGTCGGGACAAAAAACGTGCACGCTCAAAACATTCAAACAATCTCATCGTAGAATAATCGCAGCGTCCAAACTCTTTCAGGTCAAGTAAAAGACAAAAGGAAGATGGACATCCTCCAAGGTGCTTCAAAGTCTCCAACGAGACCCCCGCCCTTCCTTGCTGAAGACTTTGCCGTCACGAAGGAGAACGTTTCCCCGGTTCCGTGCCCGTCTTAGCCCCGGTTCAAAGCGGGAGCCATGAAGCGGACTTTGCTTCAAGTGTGCTTCAGTTTGGGGTCAAAGGTGGAAATATTCCTGCAAAATAATAGTTGATGTTTTCCTATTGGGGTTTGACAACGCCGATCAGGTGTGCATGATGGGCCCTCACTTGTATTCAACTTGATTTGACATCATTTCCAGATTATCGTTATCCAAATCTCAATTTGAATAACGACAAGTCATCGTTTGGTTGACGTTTGCGAGCTATCGGACTCGGACGACGTTTCTCGCTGACCTAATTGAAGTGCAGTATTTGCTTGTCGACAGCCGGTCTTTGCCAAAAGAAGCTTTTCATCCACTCCAAAAAAGAAAAGAAAAAATGCTTTGTAGCTTTGCAGCAGGTGACTCACGATATTTCCCCTTTTTTCAAAGTTATGTCTCCTAAAAACAAGACGCAAGTCACACGATCACAGGGAAAATCTTTTCTGCTCCATATTTTTCATTTTGCCATTTTATTAGTAAAACCGCTGGGAAAGAAAGTTGCTTTGGTTAGCGTCCAAATGCATTGGGAGTGCAAATGACAGATGACGATTTTCCCCCCCCCCCCCCAAGTGTCGCTCGCGCGTAAGGTTGGACGGCCGGCGAGCGCGCGGGCGGGCGGCGGCGGGCGGGCCAATTGCTCAGTTTCCCTTTGGCAAAGTTTGCGTTGTCGTTAACGGCTGCTGTTGTTAGTTTGAATGTAGTTCTCCTTGTCTTAGGTTGTAATGTGTTAGCATCCATCCATTTTCTGTCCCGCTTCTCCTCACGCGGGCCGCGGGCGTGCTGGAGCCAATCCCAGTTATCTTCGGGCGAGAGGCGGGGTACGCCCTCAAATGGTCGCCAGCCAATCACAGGGCACATAGAAACAAACAACCATTCGCACCTACGGGCAATTTCAAGTCTTCAATCACGTTTTGGGGATGTGGGAGGAAACCAGAGTATCCCGTAGTCGTCGTAGTACGCAGGCACGGGGAATGCATGCAAACTCCACACAGGCGAGGCTGGATTTTAACCCGCAACCTCACAAGTGTGAGGCGGACATGCTAACCAGTCGTCCGCCGTGCCGCCCTGTGTTCATTTGTCCAAAAAATCAATAAATCGGCCAAAACACCATCCGATTTGGGCCGATGTGAAAAGGGATACTATCGGCCGATTAATCGCAGTTTCAATTCTGCACCTCGGTTTGCCTCAATGTCAGGTGTTCCCATTTTGTTCCCGTAAACGACGACATCCTTCAATCCACCGATACCCTGATTTAGAAACGGTTATCTAATGACCGAATCTTCTGTATCGAAGGCATCTTAACTGCAGACCGATGCGAGCGTCCCAACGTGCTCAAGAAGCTCGGGTTGAAATTGCAGGCAAAGTCGACTTTGTTACGATGTTCCAGCTTCAAACGCTGCATCCACATTGCAGAAATAATATGTTTTGGGAAATAGGCATTTGGACTTTTCTGGCATCATCACCAGTGAGTATTTTCTCATCTCAACGCAACGAGGAAAAAGACAAAATAACGAGCAATCTTTTTTTATGAGCGTACTACGAGGGCCTTCACCAAATGACAAATGTATTTTGAATATTTTCAGCTGTCCGCGTATTCGCTTGTGTGTCCGCACTTTGAAAACGTTTGAGTGAAGTGCTCCTCGTCACGGAGGGGGCAACAGATAAAAACTTCGCGGCTGAGGTTCCGAGGTCGGCGGCCATTGCGCGTACGCTCTCGGGAAGGTGAAACTCGATGCCAGGAAAGGAAAACGATCGTCCCGGTTCTCGATTCCGCACTCGAAATTGTGCTATGCAAATATTATCTGACATCGATTGTGAAACGCGTTTGATTTTCCGTCAGACTTTACAAAAGTGCTCAAATATAAGTCATTATTTCATCACTTTAACACTTTTACAATAAGATTATCTTTACTGGGGAGCTCACCAAATGGTTAATAATCACTTTATGAACGCTTAATAAAGAGTTAGTAAGTATTAGCAGCAGTTTTTCTCAGCCTCACCGTTTGGAAAGTTCAAGCCGCTTCCACTTTGAAGCCCTCGAAAGTAACATAAGGAGGCCAGTTAGCATTTAACGCTCAATATTCGCTCACCAAGTGCAGCAATTATTTTGCTCATCAGTAGTTTTAACAAGTGTTATCGTTGCGAGAAATTGTATAGCAATTGTTTAATAACATTGTTATGAACCATTTATAAAGCGTTAATAAGGCTTCATAATTTATTCTTCAATAGTTTCTTTGTCATGTTACAGACATGACACAGTCTTATTAAACAATAATCAAATATTGTATTGAGCGTGCCCGTATTAGGATTTTATGAATTGTTTATCCGTAGTTTAACAATCAATAAAACAATAACAATGTTATAAACAATAAATAATACGCAAACAAAATTTGAAGTTGCAGCAAGTGTACATTTATTAAGGGTTTATAAATTGTTAATAACATCAATACTTGAATTGACCTGTGATGAACAGTAATAACATTTTGGAAACAATTTATGAAGCTGTAATATCCTTAACTATCTTAAAGATTCATATTTTTATAAAATAGTTAGTAATCGTGTTTATAAACGCTTAAGAAATTGTCAGAACATTTCGGCAACCATTTATAAAGCCTTGATAAATTTACGCCTACTAATGGTTCATAAATTGTTTATTGACAGGTTAATAATCGAGTAATAAACACTTAAAACGACAAAGAGCAGTTTTCAACTAAATGTCAGTATTTGCTTTTTATTCTTGCATCTTAACTAAGAGTATGTCAATTGATTGATAACCACTATATAAAGCTTGTAAAGTCGTTATTGACTTAAACTTTGGCAGATGTGGGAACATGCAAATGATGAAGAGGGAAAATGCGACGTCTGGAGACACCCGAGTCTTGTTTTCATTTCAACGGTCAACTTGGGCAGCACTCACTGTGATAAAAGCCTTTTTGTTTGTTTTCTTCTTTTTGTTTGTTGGTTTTTGTTGTTGTTGTTTTTTTTGGCCCTTTCCATCACGCCCGATCCCGAAGCTCGCAGCGAAGCGAACCTCGCGACTCCGCAAATGTCGACATCGTCTGCAACGTTTCAACAAATATCAGCTCAAAAGTGTTTGCGTGTTTGACAGAAGAAGTGTGTAGTCAGCAAGGCCGCGCATAAACAAAAGAAGCAGCCCACACACACACACACACACACACACACACACACACACACCGCAGCCCACCCACCCTTGCCGGGAATCCAATTTAATTTCGCTTTGGATTATTGATCACACTAATCAGTCACGATTGTTTTCCCGTGGTTGAATTTGTTTTGAAGATAGCAGATAATTACGAACAAAACAAATACAATAGTAAACACATTTTGACATTTTTAGAAATGGACTTCTTAAAACTTCCAAGTTAATTGAGACAATTTAAGGAACAACAACAAAAATCAGGAGTCAATTACGATGTTTGGTCAGAAACAAGCAGTTGCTGAGTAGAACAGAAAATGTCCCTTATGAGTGGAATGGAACATATTGAAGAATATAAATACCAAACAATAGAATATGTATAATGCAGCGCCAGCCGTCGGTAATTGAGTTGAATTAGTTTGATGTTGTACTTGCGATATCTTCTCATCTCCGAGAACGACACTCTGCTGAAACTCGGTGGAATGCGGCCGTTTAAATGTTTGCCTAGAAAATGGGAATATCTCAAGATAATTATGAATAATAGAAGATCTACCCAGCGGTTTATTTTGCTATGTGTTTTAATAATATCCCGAGAATTGAAAGTGATCTAAGGCAACAGCAAGCAAAAGGCAGCTATTTCACTCGATTTCTCTGCTCCTATTTCTACTTTTTTTGCTTTTGATTCTTTTTTTTTGTTTCTTTTGTTTGTTTTTTTTTCATACGTTGCAGTCATTGCACATGAAGTCCAAAGTCAACACAGCTTATGGCAAGACTTATCACATTTTCTCATAATGAGTTATTTTAACACCAATAAGCTTATTGACGTGAACTGCAAAGTACTTTTTTCGGACCGATCGGAAACCGTGGAACCACCGACAATCTTTCTGTTCTGCAGACGTACAGGATAGCAAAAAATAGTGTGTAAAAAAAAAATACAAAAAAATACAAATACCAGTCATATTTAGTGAAGGAGAGGTGTTTGTTACATTTGATGAAAGTGACCTGAAACCTCCTTTTTCAGTTGTGTCAAAACTCATTTTCGCCGTTCTGATTTCCCTCACGAGGTCGTTATGAAAATCACATCGTCTATTATCATATTATAACAAACACACTCTTGATGGCATTTGAATTCTGAAGTCACGGAAAATAGTGACAACCAAAAATGTTTCAAGTAGAGCAATATTGTTCAATTTATAATAAGAGGGGATTTGGTGGGGGGAAAAAAGTGCTTGTTATTTCTGTAAAAGTGAAGAAAATGTGTAGTTTGGCCCATCATGTCAACAACACGCTTCATTTGCTTTAGAGGGCCGCAAATAATGATGTGGCGGGCCGGATCTGGCCCCCGGGCCTCGAGTTTGACACGGACATGTCATGATTTTTAAATGATTATCATTACCTTTCTTTGCTGATTAGCGGCCGTTTTCTTGAAGTGACTAAATGTGATTTTCGTTGTCGCGCACCAACTGGCGGAAGCGTCCTTCTGTCTTAAAGGTGGCGTCCGTGTTTTGTCCATTTCAGCCTCCGTAGAGTGCCTCTCTAACATGGACTCAAAAGTGTGAAAACGGTTTTTTTTTCATTTGGTCACGCGGGTGTCCAGAAAAGGCCCCTCCTTCTGACAGCTACTTCTGTTTGACCCAGTTTTGTGTCCGCTTTGTCCCATATTTGGCTACGACCGCCCCCCCCCCCCCTTTCCTCTGATCGGTCGCCTCCGTGTTTGTTATGTCGACGCCGCCGGCTCGGGAGCGGGGAGCTCTTCGCTCGCGATGTCGATACGCCGGAGAAATTGCGACGAGCTGATTTCAGGCCTCCTCGCGGCAGCGAAACGTCTGCGACTCAGGAATGCGCGGATCATTTCAATTCATATTCCACATGTTGACTCGGGCACCTTCGAGACAATATTAGAAAAAGTCGGTTTGGTAAAACATCTCCCCTTTAGTGGCGCGCACGACTGCCCGGCTATGTCTTTTGCCAGCGTGAAAGCGCATTTCCTAACATTTACGGCGGCTTGGTATTTTCTCGGGAGTCTTTTTCCGCGTCGGAGCGGCCCAAAGCGATGACGTCTGCAAATGAAAACAACGCGCTTATAATGGAAGTGGCAGAAATGGCCGCATGGAATGTGAACTTAATTCCCCCCGTCTCTCTCGCCCCCGCCCGCTTTGCTCAATTTTGCCCGTTGAAATTCTTGACACTTTGCACCTCAGCTGCACGCGAGAGACGAGCTGTTGACCCAGACTTCAAATGTTGGTTTTAATATCGCCGCGCGCTATTGACAGCCGCGGATTCGTCGGCGAGCGTTAGCCGGCAAAGCTCGGCCAAACAAACCAGCGGCGGGGGCGGGGGGGAGGATGAAAGGCGACCTTTGAACCCGGTGACTTCAGCACTTGAGCTGGATTGTTTTCATCTGAGTTTTCTCTGGGTGGCTTCGCTTCAAGCTGCCGGAAGTGGATTTACGAAAACCTGCCCGCTTAAACCGATCGGACGCTCGCGTTTGACGTGTCAAGTAGCCGCCAAAGCTGTTGGTCAAAATTCTTCAGGCACCCCGCCCGCACTCGGTCTTCCCCTCCGTGCTAGTCCCTGGCAAAATCTTTTCTGAAGTGCGTCTGCTGATCATAGTTGTGTGTGACGTTTCAAAGAGGATTAGCCGAACAAAATGTGATAAAAACTATTTTCACGTGACCCCGCCCCTCCCCAACTCCGGCCTAGCGCCGAGGCTCCGCGCGATCCGGACGGAGCGAGCTTTAGCCGCTGATGACCTGGAACGGTCCAAAAAAAAAGGGGGGGGGGGGGGGTCAGTCATAATTCAGCGGGGGTCAACGGCAATAATTCGGCCCGGCGGGCGGAGGGAGGGAACCGCGAACACACATTGACGATAAGGCAACAATTCAATGATTGGATCCCTTCTGGCAATTCTACAAATTCATAGTTCCGAGAAATGTCTTGTCATTTTTATAGTTGGTTGGGTTCAAAAGGTTTTCAAAAATATCCGTCCCGACATGGCAAACTCGGATATATATATATATATATTCCTACATTTGATTGATTAATTTTTGGGCATTTGGAGTTTTACTTGTTTGTATTTTTGTGTTTGTAGCAATACCCGCACCAAAAATCCTTTCTTCAATTGTTCTTCAATTGTAATTTGGGCACGTGCCCATCTGCCAAACGTGCCCATCTGCCATCCAAATGAATTTTGTGTCAAAAAACACATTTGGATCCTATGCAAATTTCTCTCTGTCAAATATTGTATCTGTCTTGGCTTTTGATGAAGTCATGACATTTTCGTTTCCCACCGGCGGGAAACCAATTTGATGCGATCCAGTTGTCGTTTTCTTTGGTGTTCACATTTATTTGAATCTGAATTTGTTGACGTCTCGGTGTGGCCAGAAACGGTTTTCGATTTGACTACTGCTTCTACTTTTGGCCCCCCAAAAAAATGAATAAATAAATGCTGCCTAAAACAGTCATTAAAGTTGGAAAAAAAAAAAGAATTCTTTTAAAAAATCAATTCCTGACATTTGTGGCAACAACGTTAGCACAACAAAGCAAGCAAGTTGTTTGCTCCAAAACAATTTGCCGACTTGTTTTGACTGAGATGTTGAAATTGGGCTTCAATGCAAAAGCCAAACTTCAAACATTGACTTGAATTACCCAAAACTTCAAATTTCATGGAAGTTTGCTCCCTTGAAATTTTGAGTTCACCCAACGGTTTTGTTTTATTTCTTTTGTTTTTACAGATGCACATTTTTGTATCTCACGAGCGACGATATTCTTTTTAAAGTTACGACATTTGCCGGAGCCCACCGGTGGAATGGACATTCTACATTTATACTGTAGATGCCAAACCTTTTTTTTGTGTGCACGACACTGTTTCACGGTTTTCTTCATAGCGCAATGTCGTTTGGCCAATGGAACGTTCCGCTTAAAAAAAATAAAAAAATAAAAAAAAAGCAGTAAAAGCGATTGTTGGACCGTACATGCAATCTGTATAATGCAGTAAATCTAAAAACAAAGTGAAACATTTTGTTGTATTGTGCACAGTGTCAGGGGGCAACTAATGACATCAAGTCATTTCATTAGAAAATGTTTGCAATTGTGTTCCATGACATTATTGGGAGAAAATGCATAATTAGATGCCAGTTGCTTTCGGAAATTTCCATGATTACAATTTTAGCTCCATTTTGAAAATAGCTCCGATTTTTCAAAAATTCTTGATTATTATTTTTTTCCCTATCACTTCCCCCGAAAGCAGACGCTTGGGATTGGCTCTCTCTGGTCACATGCCCTTCTGCCGTAGTCTCAAACATGACCCGTTTGTCCAAATATGACCTTGTCGTGCCATTTATTAGTTTGTCTGAGATTTTGAAACGCTTCGACTCATAGTTACACATTTGAACAGTTTCGCCTTCATAACTGACGGAGCATCGAGTTTTATCATCAGTTTATTATTTGTGTAAAGAATATAAGAAATATGCGGTTAATTCCAAACTAATAATCCATTTTTTTTTTTACAAGGTAACATCCAAGCAGGACCCTTGGAAGCATTCCTTCCAAATGAAGAGAAGTAACGCTACTGTGTCCGATATCACTTTGAGTTCCACGACTATTCCATGTTCACCCGGGTAACTTGCAACTACATTTCCCAAGTCATCTTCCCAACACTCCATTGCGCATATACGGTATCATACTACTAATTATACTAGTACTTGTAGAACGCGCAGCTGACTCCCAAGCGCGCCTTACTAGCTGCTATGATTGCATTGTTGTGCGTTGATGACTCGCGGCCAACGTAAATAGCTGGAAGCGCCGCAACGTGTCGACAAAGCAGGCAGGGCTCTTCGCGGCGTGACGGACGGGCGCGTGCTAATTATTAGCGCGCATAAAAGGTTGCGGTTATTTCCAGACGTGGGCCCCGGCCGCTGGCTAAATGCTGAGCCGTCGCTCTGTGACTTTATCGCTCCATTTTGATGTACGGCCGCAGCGGTACAAAGGAAAGGCGCGGCGACCTTCTGAAGGGGTTACGGCGCTCACCGGGACGCCATTTGGGCTCGTTCGCGTGCAAGGGCTTCGGACAATAGGCCACTATACCACATGGTGTAATTACTTTGTGTACACACATCTGGAATTAAGCTCCCAGAGGAAGCTAATAGTCTTGAAAAAAAGAAAAAGAAAAAAGAAAGAGGCCAACTGTTTTTGCTCGAGCGAGGGAAAGGAACACATCGCTTGGTCACAAAGTTCGGTTTCCGGTCGCAGCGCGAGATTGCGCGTCGTGCGCCGCCGCCGCCGCCGCCGCCTCTGCTGGCTTCCGCTCGGCCGGCCGCCTCGGGGACTTTGACAACATGTAGCGTCTTGCTTTTCACCGCGCCTCCATTTTGCCCAGCAGATCAGAAGCGCTCGGACCAACAACGGTCGAGCGGGGAAAAATATTCAGGATGTCGATTAGCGTCCTGCAAATACGCACCCATAAGAACCAGCGGGCAGGGCGTCGCCATCGATTGTTAAGAATGGGGTCCAATGTGTGGAATTGATCGCTCAAGCGATCGAGGCCCAATCGATCGCACCGCTCGGCTGCGACCCACGGGGGCGCTGTTGAGTCGCTCAATTCAATTGAGACGGAAAGAAGAACATGAACGTGAACGCGACGACAACTCCTCTGGGCAATATCATTAGGATCACTATATCAACACGTACATTGATATCAGAAATATATTTAAAAGCAACAAATAAATCTAAGTAGTAACTACAGTCCTTTTTGTCCGCTGTCATCAAAGAAATGTAGTCGAAAGCAAATTCCTTTCAATATTGAAATAACACTGTGGTACAAATATTTATAACTTTATTGATAGTTTACTTGTACAAGATGTACATTCATATTTTGTGACTCAAAAGAGGCTTGGGGCAAAACAAACAGACATGAATCATGTTTAAGCATGCTAGCGAATGAAATGATAAGCATCGTCACGGGTACAACAAATTCCGCATTTCAAATTCAACCATCCCTGAAAGCTTTGTAAACTTGGACACGCTACATTTAGGTTTTTGTCGGGGGGGGGGGGGTTTCTCTTCCCCTCAAGACAACGCGCCACAGCCGTGCCCCTAAAAAAAAAAGGCATACAAGAGAAATGCAAAAGAAATGTACGTCAAAATGCGCACTCGTAGTTCAACGCTTTCCTTTCAGACAAAAAAATAATAAATAAAACACACAATTGTTTAATTTAATTGAAGACGTGAACAATTTCGAGAGAAAGTGGGCGGGGCATGTAGACCTTGTGAGGGAGGGGCCCCGCACGTCTCTTGACAGCAGTTTGGAAAATGTCCCGAATCTTTTGTCCACTTGCCGATGAATGTCACACACAACATGCAAAGTAAAGCTCATCGTTTTGTAAACGATGCCGATGCTGAGTTGGAAAGTGGTCAATTGTCACGAGTGCGATTTGAGCGCAACGCACGACACGGGGGGGTGGGGGGGGGGTGGGGGGGGGCTTGAGGGAAATTTGTTCTCCAACGCGACAAAATGTACACGCCGCCGCCCGGGGAAAAAAAGGGACGGCAGACAAAGTAGAAACTCCCAACAGTGCATGGAAAAACAAAACAACCAAAAATCATCGCGTCTCTTTATCGACTAACTGCTAGCTGTTGAACATTTTGTCGCTATTTACAGTATTGCACTTAAACTGCACACCATTGCGTTTCAGTTTGACTGATGCCTTCATATTTTCAGAATGACAAAAACCCAAAATAGAAAAAAAAAATACAGCGCCTAACAAACAAGCACGACCGGCCTGCGTCATCAAGCGACGTCGCCATGTTTGCAGATTTTGGAGTGAAGTGAGGAATTTCTGAGCTCAATTCACATTTTCGAATGAAATTTGAGGGGGGAACGCTCGTCGAGTTCAAACGCTGAAACTCATTTGTCTTCCTCAATAAATACTTCATTTTGTTTCCGTTTGTTTGAAAATTCATGGATAACAAATTATTGTTATGATAGTTTAGCATCAAAAAAAATCTCCCCTTGTTAAGGAGCTTCTTGATAATGTTTCTTTTTGTTATTCTAGCAACACATTTCGGGCACCTATGCCAAACTTGACGTTGGTTGACGGGCAAATAGATTTGTTAGGCACTGTACAACGCATTTATACCCTTAATCCTTTTTTTTTTATTTGTTTTTTTTGTCTTTTTGACTCAACGGGTTGGTTTTTTTGTTGTTGTTGTTTTTTTAATTGAGTAAAGTAGTACCTTGCTTCTAGTGCCATTCGTAAACACCCACAACATACGAGACCTGAAATGCAAAGGCCATCTTCACTTCTTCACCCGGGAAAGAAAGAAACAAAAGTCCGAGACGGGAGCAGGACCGAGTCCGGAAAAACAATCCAAATGACAATTGAACCAAAAAAAAAGTCGTGGAAGTCGTTGCGTTTGTTACGTCACAAGTCCGTGAGGAGAAGCCAAGCGAGGCCTTCGGGAAGCTTTTCAGGAAGGCCTCCGTGCACGGCGGACGCAGTGGTTGCGATTAAAATTGTTCGAGCCAGAGAGGAGGTCAGGAGCGGGGGGGATGTCGCTGACCCCCCCCCCGACCCGACCGTCCTCAACTCTGCCCGCCGCTTTAAAAGGCGCTAACGTCCTCGGCGTGCGCCGGGCCCTCAGACAGACATCCACATGTGTTTGTACGCTCCCTGGGACGTGAGCTGTGCCTGGAGGGGGCGGAGCCACTGGCCCCGCAGAAGTCCTGCCTGTTGGGCGAAAAGTAAGAGGTGACTTCATTGGTATTTCATTAGCGCTTCGCTGGAAAAGTGGTTTGTTTTGGCAGCTGGTCTTTTGTGACAATTTTCTGGCTCCCCCTCCTCCCTTTTTGGTTCAAAAAAAAAAAAAAAAAAAAAAAAAAAGGCTTCCTCCGACTGTTCCTCCCCCCCAGAAAATATTCCCGCTCTCCGACTCCCCCCTTTCTCGCTCGGCGTTTGTGTTTAGTTTTAACTGCGAGCGTCACGGCCGTTTCACAGGCTCAGTCTTGCGCGGGAGGCCGTTACGGGCCGCGGGGCCGGCGCGGCGGGGGGAGGGGGGGGGGGGGGGGGTTAAAGGTGGGGAGGGGCGCCCCGCTGGGGTCAGAGTCCCAGAGCCTCGGCGTGTTTCCTTGCCTTGAGTCGCAGGTCGGCGATGCTGGAGTTCTTGCTGTTGCTTTTGGCGGCCGCCGCCACCGCCGCCGCCGCCGAGGCCGAGTCGGCCAGCGAGGCGATCGGTAGTCCGAAGGGAGGGGGCGGGAACATCAGGTAGGGGGCGTGGGCGGCCAGGTGCGGGTGCAGGTGGGGGTGGGAGTGGGCCACGCCGTCCAGCTGGAGCTGCGCTTGGACCTGTGAGAGTTTCGAAAACAACAACAACAAAGTTGCAGATTTGCAAACGTTTGCGCCGAGGGCTGCGTGCACACACATTTTCATTCATTCATCAAACACGCTAAAACCAATCCATCAAGCGTGTTGTTTGTTCTCGACCAGTCACAAGTTTGGACACGCTGTCTCAGCTATTCAATTAGAAACCGTGTCCAGACTTTTTGGCCGCAAGTGTAAAATGTTCGGAAAAAGTGCTACAGCGCAGCTTGCTCCTGAAAGGGGTCATCATTTTGGGGTGGCTCGCTGCCCTGCACCCCCTCTGGACTAGATCCACCCCTGCACTCAACAGATCGCCACATTCAGAAGCAAACTCACGACGACAACGAACGAGCGTTCCCAAATCGGACCGTGACGCAGCAGGAAGTGCCGATGAAACGGGATTGTCTTTGCGCAGCACACGGAGAGAAATGCCGTCGCTCTTTGGAGTTATCAAAGGTTTCTTTGCGACTTTGAATAGGCTCCATAAAATCGCGACAAATGTAAACAATTAGCGGCGGAAGTCATGTGAGGGGCATCGCACACACACACACACACACACACATTTTGTCAACATGCACACTTTTCAGTCTACCCCACCACCATGACCCCCCCCCCCCCTTTTTATTTTTAGTTTTGTTTTTGTTTTTTAAATAGTGTCGCATGTTATTTCGAGTACATGCGGCTGTAGTCGAAGGAGGCCCGGTCTGACTCAAGGCCGATCAAAAACTGGACCGGATCGTGCCAAACCCTCCAAATTCCATCATTGTCGCGGGAATTCGTAGAGCCGATAAATCGACGTCGGTCGGGCTTTGCCATACTCCAAAGTTTCATCCTGGCGAAAATGTGTCCGAAATATAATCAATAATATTCGGCGGTGGCGGTCGTAGACGCGAGCGTCAAAAAAGTTTGTTGCAAATCGCTCGAAGCCTGTTCAACTTGAGAGCCGCAAATTTGCCGGGCGGGCGGGGGCCGCCGAAAAGCCGCGAAGAGGATGAAAGTTGGGTTTGAAGCGGCCCTTTGAGGGACGTTCGGCCATTTCCCGCGGAGCAAAGCTCACTTGAGATTTTCCCACTGATTCTCAGTGGACGATATTTTTAGGAGGAAAGTATATTTTTTGCATTGACTCGTTGGAATAATTGAATGGTTAAGGATGCTGAAAGTGCAAGAATGTTTGTTCACGTTTCTCCAGCAGCCGATAGATGCGACGACGTTGCAATGATTATCGCATGAGTTTTTTCCCCTCCAGAATATCAAATATGAAGCTTTTGGGGATGCTGGCCTTTTTTACAGGAACAAGTGTGCGCGTGTGCGCGCGTGCGCGATGAGCTTAGGCTTCGCAGTGCGAAACGATTCAAACGTAACCTCAAACGTTGGCCCCTCAAAGCTGTTGCTGCGCGTGTTTTCGAAGAAAATAGCCACGAGCCTCAACGCAACCTCCAGACACTTTTTATGTTTTTTTTTTCTTTCATTTCATCGATTGTCAGTTATTCTCAAAGTTAAGGAATCTCTCTCTCACACACACACACACACACACACACACACACACATCCAATAGCATCGTCGGGAATCAAAGTGATTCTGGATTTGCTTAATTCAGTCCGCCGTTATACGCTTTTATAAATATGCCGTCTTGTTAGGCTGATTATGTATTCCATTGCATAAATGAAGTATTTGTTTGCACTTCAAGGATGCTGACATATTTGGCGTTAGAAAGATTTCTCAAGACATATTCCTGAGTCAAAGCGAGAAAAGAGGCCGTCGGGGGCGCAGCGTCTCCCTTTTCACATTCTGGTAATTATTTGGTCAAAGAAGGAGGTGAAAACCAAGAGTGTGCTAAAGACGGAGATGAAGAAGAAGAAGAAGAAGAGGAAGTCGATATATATATTTTTTTATCGAATGAACAGATAGAAACAACCGTAAGGGATTTCCATTAGACATAGAAGAAGAAGAAAAAGAAGACGACGACGTTGCCGTTTGTGATTTGTCTCAAACGGCACACGAACAAGCGGGAACCTATTTTGTGCTCTGTACGTTTTTGTTTGTTTGTTTGTTTGTTTGTTTGTTTTCAACCCCCTTTTTTTGTATCCTGAAATGCTGCAAATGAAAGTGGAAGTTGGACACTGTTAGCACTTAGCGTTGCTACGCACTTCAAGGGCAAACAAACATTGTGACCGACCGAGTCAAAAGTACATGACATCACTTTTTTGGGGAGGGTGGTGGCAGCACCTCAACAAAAAACAGCTGGTCCAACTGTCCCGTGAAAAACATTTCTTTCCATATTTCACAAATATTTTTGTTGTGTCTCAGAGAAAGACGAAACAACTCCAAGTTTGGGGATAGATTCTTTCTATTCGGCAAAATGCAGCTGAACCTTTTCGAGCTTTTCAGTCGGGCGGGTTGTTTTGCGTTCAGGGGCGTCAAACGGGTGGGGTGGGGGCATAGGGGGAATGGCCCCGACCATTTTTGGGGCCGCAGGCTGTTAAGACAAACTTTTTGGAAGGAAATGTTCGTCCAACTGTGCAAGGTGGCGGACAAGATCTCGTTTTGGTCGTTCGGTGGCCCGGCGTACATCGGCGCATTTAAAAGCGGGACGCCTGCGCCGGCGTGGGCGTGGGCGTGGCCACGGCCGACTCCCAGCCCGTCCGATCGAAGAGGGCTCCTCTCATTCCCTTTAAAAGCGAGGCAAGTAGTCTCGACTTGCGGAAGAGGACGCGCGCCAGGCGCATCGGACGTTGCGGGGACCCTTATTAAATACAGAACGAGCCGGTGAAAGAAACGCTAGCGACTTCAATATGTCCGCCGGCCTCATTGATAGGGTATTACATTATTACTTTTAACCTGCGCGCGCATGTGTGTGTGTGTGTGTGTGGATGAGGTGATTGATTTTCACTTTGTAAAGCACTTTGAGGAGCATTACACTATTTGAAAAGTGCTTAGTAAATAAAATGTCATCGATCGATCTACATCCCCTCCGACAATTGTTGGTTTTATTTTCTAACGACTTCCATTTTCCATTGTATGTATGGCTAAAAACCCAAACCCCAAAACGACCGAATGACGGCTCGCGAGTCGTACGCTTTTCGATACAAGCGACGGGACGTTTTCGAGTCGCAGGACGTCCACGCGGCGGCGGCGACGCTTGATGTTTTGGGCGGGCGGGCCGGCCTACCTGCTGGAAGGGCATCCGGAGGGCGCCCATGTTGACGTAGGGCGCCACCCTGCAGGCGTCCAGGTGGCTGCCGCTGCCCAAGATCACCCCTGGAGAGAAGGGAAAGATGTCTGTCAGACAGCCAGACAGTTGGCGTTACGTGAGATGGGAGGCAGCACTTGTCTTCAATTTTGTCACACTGCCCAAAAGCACACATTTACCTTTGTGCATCTGGTTTTCTTGTTTTCGACATTTTGCTCTCCTGTTTTGAAACCAAACCTGCGGTTGGGGCGGGGGGAAGCAAATTCACAATTAGAGAGCAAAAAAAATCCGATGACTCACAAACATGATGCTATTTCTTTCTTTCTTTCTTTCTTTGTAGAATTATTTTATTTTTTTTTGAAGTCCCTGGAGGGGAACCTTTGGCTCGCCGGCCCAAAACTCTGAAACTCTTGAATCTCGGCTCTGCCTTCAAACCGCACAAAAATGTTCCACAATTGCATCAGCGTCCACACGTTTTATATTTTCATATTACATTCCTAATGTATATGCGGCCACACGCGGATGGAGCTCAAATGCTTTATAGAATGTATCAACAAATGTTTAACATGCATGTAAAGATTTTGGGCAGTAACGTTGTAATTGATTATGGTTGCAATTGGTTGCAGTGGAAGCTTTGAAGCGTTTTTGTCCTTTTGTCGATGACCTTTCGCCCTTGCAAATGTTAACAAAATCAACCTGTTGGTATTTTCGAAACTTTTCTGGCCTCGTTTTTTTTTTTTTGTCTTTGTTTTTGATTGCTGGACACGGCGCCTATTTGGGATCTGTGGCGAAATCGAACCGGGAAGGTTTTGCCGAGCGCTCTTGTGCGATTATGAATCAGCATCGAGCTCGTTTGTCGTCTAAAGTGGCCCCGCCCCCTCGCAATGACGATCGGAATTCCGATCGGCGATGTTGCAATCGAGCAACGACTCGCCAAGCGAAGTGCAAAACATTGAATTGAAAGATGCTTCCTATTGTTGGCGTGCGACTTTTTTTTTTGCGTCTTTCGAGGCCACTCAGTCGCACGCCCTAATTTCGTCTCATCCCATCTCATCTCTCTTTTGCTTTTTCTTTTGCTTTTTTTTGTAGCGAATAATGACATTTAATTGGGCACGAGCCCACATATTCGGCAGCCTCTCGTAACTTTCGATTGCACCGAGGAGCAAGAACGAGAATTTGCTTTTTTTTGGTTTTGCGGTCCTTTGCGCAGCTGAAGCAGCAGCACCACAATGGACTTGCGGACTTCCATCCTCATCATCATCATCATCATCATCATCATCACGCCTCGTTCATGCAAACGTGTCGTATTTTTGTCACGGAAAGTCGAAAAGAAAATCGAACATTTCAGTGTCATTTAAGACGCCCGTTTTGCGAAAGCATTGAGCGTAAATGCCATTGATATAAATATAATAAATCAATCCAAAGAAATAAGGGCGCTGGGGGAAAAAAAAAAAGAATCCTTTGAATTGATTGAATTCGAACACGTGCTCAACTCACCTTTGAGATTGGATTATTTTCGAGGAAAATGACGTGAGTTGAGCACATGAGAATCATGTTGCTGTTCGAACGCGCTGATTATTGTTTGCGCGTTTGCGTGTTTGGATGCTTGGGCGACGTCATCCGGTTACGCGCGCGATTTGTGATTTTGTCGCGTCGAACGCAACGAACGATGTCAGCTGATGATGATTTTTATTTGATTTCTTTGCACATTTGCGCTCGTCGGCCGCCGCCGCCGCCGCACCTGCACGCGCGCCTCCGAGAGGCCGAGGCGCTGGCTGAGCTCCTCGCGCATGAAGGCGTCCGGGTAGTGCGTCTCGTCGAACAGGCGCTCGAGCTCGTTGAGCTGCTCCAGCGTGAAGTTGGTGCGACTCCTGCGCTGCTTGAGTTTGCCCTGCGCGTCCTCGTCCTCCGACTTGACCTCCTCCTTCTTGCCGCCGCCGCCGCCGCCGCCGCCGCCGCCGTTCTTGTCCTTGCCGCACTCGAAGATGCCTGCGCCGGCGACATCGCTTGTTAATATTAAGAGAACGCGTTACTGCGAAATTTCAATACACACACACACACACACACACACACACACTCGGGTAGAGGGAAATGTCCGCTATTCGTTGCTGAGCTAAATAAAAAATTTTGGATGCGAAAAAATAAAGCCGCTTGTTTTATAATTTTGTTTTATATTCGCGCATTTTTCAGTGAGCAAATAATGCCGCTGTGTTGGTGCGCCGCATTTTTTTTTTGTTTGTTTGTTTAAATGACGATTTATGGTGCTCATTTTCATCCTTTCAATATTTGATTTTTTTTTTTTACAACTCGCTTGAATTACGGCCCGCATACAAATATAGAAAATGTTGAATGCAACTTTGTGCGATCATTTCAACTCAAATTGTTCCATTTTGTTTCTTGGGTTGTGCCGAACCATTTCAAATAAGGAGCGCGGGCTACTTGCAAATGGAAGCCGCGATCATATTCGTCTCGCTTTTTTTGCAAAATGTACTCCGCGTTTGCGTGAAAAGGCAGAAGATTATTTTCCAGGGGGGGGGGGGGGGGGGGGGGGGGCGCTCACATTGGAATCTCGTGCAACCCCCAAAAAAAAACGTGTCGTTGTTGTGTGTCAATGCTTACAACGAAATCTAGCCGGACAGGAAAGAATCCCAAAAGTTCTCACGTGGACGTTCTATGACGTTCTAATTTGGAATTTCGAACTCGGTTCCGCTTTCTTTCCAAATCCTACAAAATGACAGATGCGCGGCGATTGTTTAGCCGTCAAATTCTTTTCCCATTGAAATGTCACAAAATCAACGAGCGCATGCTTGTTTGGCCGTCGACGCGCATTTCTTTCTGGAGTGGCGCAGAAAGAAACAAAACGTTGAGACGATGAACATTCGTCCTCGCTTCCACGCGAAGTTGCGAGTTCGGTCGCGGTTTTGCAACGAATGCGGAGTCAGCGATTGCGATGGTCGTGTGTTTGTTTCGCTTGACCTTCTGCGGGCCGCGTGACGTGGAAGTCCTTCAGCTTGTCCTTGTCCATGTCCACGTGCTCCTTGTAGACGTGCAGCGGGCAGTGCGCGGCCTCGCTCAAGTCGTGCTCGGCGGGGGGGCTCCCGTGGCGGCCCAGGCCGGAGGTCTCCAGAACCTCCCGGTACGTGATGGCCTCCTTGCTGCTCTCTTTGCTCTTCGCCTCGAACGACTTGGACACGAACGCCGTCAGCTCCTCCATGACTCGCACTTCCGTTTTGGTCGGGGTGGGGTGGGGCGGGGTGGTGGTGGGGGTGGGGGGGGGGGGATACGGGTAGGGGTACGGGTACGGGTGGGGAGCAGGGGGGGGGGCTGGGGGTGGGGGGGGGGGGAAGGAAAACAAAACAAAACAAAAACCAAAAAAGCCCCCTCTCACCCCGATCCCTCTGCTCCTCCCGGGGTTGGCGAAATGGAAAATAAAGGAGCAAAAAAGAAAGAAAGAATGCAAACGGAGAAAGCAATCCAGGCGCAGTGAGGGCTCCGTGCTGCCTCGCACGAGGACGGGAGGAGGCGAGGAGGCGAGGAGGCGAGGAGGGAAGGAGGCGAGGAGGCGAGATGGCTCCTGCTGTTGGGAGTTTTTGGAGAGGCCGCTATTTATAGCGGCTGCAGACCACCGCCCCCTTTTCCTTTCTGCGTGCGTGTGCGTGCGGCGCAATTAAAGCCCCCCCCCCCCCCCCCCACACACACACACACACACACTACACACACCCTCTCCTCGTGCTCTCTGTCTCGCTTTTTTATTTCTTGATTTCCTTTTTTTTAAACTCCACTAATCAACGATGAACTGATAGAGGCGCTTAACGGATTAAAATTTTTTTTTTGGGGGGGGGGGGGCTCATCGAAAATGCCCACCGCGGCTCTTTTCATGCTGCAAGGTCATTCAAACATAAGTGTGAAATAACAGCAAAATGTCCACAAACATTTTAATTGTTAGCCGTTTGATTTCTATCTTTATTGGGAAGCCACTGCGCACGCGCGCCATCAGGATCGTTGTTATTATTTTTTCAAAATAAATAACTAAAATAAATCTTCATTTGTAAATATTATTTGACGACTGTATTATTCCGATGAGTGCTGTCGCTATTTCATTATTTTTCTGGAGGTTTCGTCACATTTATCTCCATATGGAGCATTCAATCGACTTTATTTGCGATGTGAAATATAATCATAGACTTTATTTGCGATGTGAAATATAATCATAGACTTTATTTGCGATGTGAAATATAATCATAGACTTTATTTGCGATGTGACTGAACTAAAGACCCCCACCCTGCACCGAATGCATCTTTTTGTTCGTGTCATCTTTGAAATGTTTTCTTCAAATCGTTTGGGAAAAGACATTTTTTTTTTCTGCGTCATTTTGTCAAATGTACAACAGCAAAATAGTTTATATGTATTGTTGGGATTTGTGTCGATCGATTCGTCCTCGCGATTTTGCGTTTCTGTCGCACATTTGTATGAAATGATACAACGTCGAAAGGTTCAAATGCGACGAGAATCCATTAATTATTTCATATTTGTTTGCAGGAAACCTTTGTAGTTGGCGGTCAATATGCTCCACACATTATGTGTGTGTGTGTGTGTGTGTGTGTGTGTGTGTGTGTGTGATAAATGTCGCTTCCGCGAAGTGGACTTCGATCGCGCGCGCGCGCGCCGTAAAGGCCGGCGGAGGCGCGCGCTCCCGCGGGTCCGCCAGCGTGGGCGCGCGCACGCGCCGTCTCCGTTCGCGGCTCCTCTGCTGCCGTCTCACGACGCGCTCGGACGTCAGACACGCAGAAAAACACCTTTTTGATACCATTTGGTGTTTTGCTTGTTTTGCCGCGGTCACTAAATGCTCTTAAAGGCGCCGCAGCAACAGCGGCGGCGGCGGCGGCGGCTTGTGTCGCCTGCGCGCTCGAAGCAACACCCGACGAAAAGGTTAAGCACTCAAATCGACGTCGATAAAAGGTAACAATCGTGCTTCGACTTGATTGACGCTATTCCATATTTCCGATGCATGTGAAATGAAATGCGATCAACTTGAAGGCCCGCCCGCCGCCACCTGAAGCGGACGTGAACGCCACACCTTCAACTCTTCTTTTCTTGTGCAGAATGCTTCAAGCAGACTCCATTTTCGTATTTTCGTATTTTCGTGAGCTGCTCTTAATTTAGCCCCACCTTCTTCCTTCTTCCTTCTTCCTGCTGCTGCTGCACGTCTTATTATTATTATTATTATTATTATTGTTGTTGTTATGCCTATCAATAGCCAATTATAATTACGCCTAATTTATGAATGCATAAAAACGATGATTTAAATGGCACAGATATTTTTTTTTAAATATCGCAAATATCTGTAATGGAATGGGTTGAATTTGTGTGTTCTAAATTGGATTTCGGTCAACTATTCCAAATTCCAATATCATGACTCGGTTATAATGCGTAATTATTAGCGGCGCAGACACACTGAAAGCAAAATTCAAATTGGAAAATCATCCAATGCTTGAATACATTTGACACATTTTCAAATTGAAATTCAACAGACCAACAAAAAAATAGAATCGCTTATAGCAAAAAAAAAAAAAAAAAAAGCAGGCGCACGATGTTGAGAAAATCAGCATCGGAGTACATTAGCATCGCTATCGCCGATCTCGCAGCATCGAGCAGATTTTTTACGAGGGGTAGCGAAACATTTTGTTTAGGCCTGTCCTCCTCCTCCTGGCATCCATTTTGGAAATGACATCATTGTTGGATGCCCAAGAATTTTGGAAAGGGAACCACCTATGAAACCTTTTCAAAAGGTTGCAACATGTGGTTGGGGAAGCTGCAATAAGCGAGAGCACAGTCCAAAGCGGGTGTCCGGGACCAAAGGCCAAGAGCCAGAGTGGAGCACTTTTCCCAGCATTTGAGGATCCGGAGACGATCTGCCGCTCCCTGGCCTCTCGTCGTTGGCCTTCGATCCCGGACGCCCGCTTTCTTGACCGCAGCTTCCCCACGCACATTTTGCAACCTTCTGATCGTGTTTAGTGGCGGAGAAATCCAATCACGCTTTGTGAGCGGCCTCGGTGTCGGATATTCGCCGCTTTGAAGCCCTCGCGTCGACGCTCGAGACCGTCCCAAGTCGTGAAGCGGGCCCGACACGGTTCACCAACGTTTGGAACTTGTCCACGTAATCGCCGCGCGAGGTTGGCAAAGATCGACAACTAGAGCTGACAGGAAGTTTCTGTGGTTGTTGAGCAAATTCAGCTTTCCGCAGGAGGAATGAATGAACATAAAAAAACAAAACAAAAAAATCCTTAAGAATACGTGTCAATGTTTTATTATTAGCTCTAGCTTGAGCTACGCCATACATGTGGCAAGATATTTTCTATACTGTAGTTGTTGATGTATTTCCGCTTCCCGACCGAGGACGAAGTCAAGCATTAAGATGTTAAAACATCTGTTTTTTTTGTTCAATTATATTACGCATGACGAAGAGGAGATACATTTGGATTTCAGAGCTACAGCTGACAGTATATTTTCTGTAGTTATTGATACAATTCAGCTTTTGCTCTCATGAACCAGCGTCTCTGCTGCATTTATGCATTTTCTCCCTTGCATTTACTTCACTTGTAACGCACACACTATTTCGTCAACTACAGCTAACGGTATATTTCTGTAGTTGTTGATATATGTCTGGTTTTGGACTCTAAACTTGAGTCCACTTCACCTGTACCAAATATGTGATCAGTTACAGCTGACAATATCTCTTTCTGTAGTGATTGATACATTCCACCGGGACGTTTTACGTCTAAATGCTCCATCCTCTTCTTCCTCATGTTCACCTGTATCCAGTATATTATCACCGACAGTTAAGGCTGACAATATCTTTCTGTAGTTGCCGATATATTTCAAAATGACATGAGGAAGAAGAGGTTTTAAAAAACAACAACAACGTGTATTGTTCACCTGCAGCCTACACATGTTCGCCTACATACTGTGTATTTCTGTAGTTGTCGATATATTTGATCTTTAGCGATCATTAACGACAGTTTGGAGTCCTGGGGCTGGTCTGCAGGGATCTTGCGCTGCATTTATTTCTAAAAACAAAAAAAAACATTTGAAGGCTGTTTGTGTGTTCAAAAGTCTCCTCTGCCGTTGAAACAAAGCTTCCAGCACCAAGAAACGCCGAGAAACGTAAGCAGGCAGCTGGGATGTTTTGAGCACGCGTCCGCCGCGTGGGATCGTTGCGTGTCGGCTGTCGACGTGGGGGAACGAAGGACGGGGGGAGAAAAAAGCAAAAGTCAAATTGATGTCGCCTCCTTCAATCGGGGCCGACATTTGTCGGGGAAACGCGACGGTCCGCGGGGCTTTCAAAATCAAACTGGCGTCTCCCCCCCCCCCCGAACCGATGACATCACCCCATTCATTAAGGATCTTTTTTGGAATGGTGCCGAATCGGCGGCAGGTGGGCCGTATAAGGCCCCCGTGAGAGCATTTGATCAAATGGAACCTCAGAGGAACATTTCCACAAATGCTGGTAATATGTCGTACTTCTTGCAAAGAAGAGATAGCATAGATCTCAGAGGATAAATGCTTCACTGGCCGCCCATACGAGAAGCTCTGCGGCGTTGTGGTGGAAGACTCCGCAGGGGGAAAAGCAACAATTGCTCCAAATCAATGGAGTGCAAATAATTCATGGCTGATCACATGGTGTTTTAGCTCCTGATTTGCAGTCCAAATCCCTGTTTTGTTGCGCTCCCAGAGGGCAACATGAAAGCGAGTTGGCGTGGGGGGGGGGCGGGGGGGGGGGGACACGTCGGGGGATAAATAATAATAGCAGGACATTGATCATTTTTGGGGAGGGGCGCACCGCACACGCACGATTTGGGCTGGCTCGGGCGCGTTTCGTGGCATCGGGTTGGCGTCGGCGCCCCCCCTCGGGAGACGCGGCGATGACCCCGAACGCGGAACCGACCCCAATTTGAAGAGTCGCTCACAGCTTGTAGCGCATTTGGGGTCGGGGTTCCCTCCTGGCAGGGGGGAGCCGACCCGCAGACGCGTTAACAACGTCTTCGGAGAGCAATGAGGCCCTTTTGCACTACGGGTCTCGATTTGCGGGTCGTACCATATAAGGGGGGGGGGGGGGGGCAGGAAGCTGTCTAATGGAGCGACACTACATTGTCTCAGTCGCTCCGTTACGAGCGAGAGACTCGATAGAGACAAGAGAGCGTTCTTGAGAGAGCGCCGTTGGAATGAAGAGAATGACACAAAAAACCGAGCGAGTGTTGCGAGGAATGCGAGCGGAAACGCGCAAGACGGCGATGGCGAGAGCAAAAGGCCGTCCGGACGGCGGCAAGAGTGGCGAGCGGCTCGCTCGCGGTCCTGCGTCATTGCGAGACGATCCATTCTTCCACTCGGGCCTCCCTGCAAAAGTGCACATCAGCACCATTGAAGACTCGATATTTGCGTTAGCTCAATTGAAGACGAAATGATTTCATGTTGATGTCGATTGATGTCGAGAATGCGCTTCGTGTCATGTTCGGCGGTGACTCGAAATGATCTCAAAGGCGAACGCACGTATTGATGGCGCAATAGTTTGGGATTTACGCCAAATCTCGAAGTTGGCCTCATTCAAGACTAAGTCGTCTTCAGCGTTTCAGGAAAAAGGTATGTTGGCTTCATTCTCACACGAAAAAGGGTCTTTCGTCGTTGCTACTTTTTTGTTTACACATAAAGAATACAGATGAAGTGGCGTGTTAAATGCGCAATCCATTGTGGGTTAGTGATTCGAAGGACTTCCGCTACTTAGCTTAAATCGTATTTGCAATGAAAAGTCAGAACTGTTCAGTGAGCTGGTCGCCTGACGTCGCGTAGTAAGAAAAAAAGGTTTTCTCGCTCTAGTGTGTGTGTGTGTGTGTGTGTGTGTCACTCACGTTCACGTTTCTGTACGCGCACGCACACACACACGCGTGCTCCAGCTGGACCACAATGGGCAGCGTACGGAGAATGGCGTGCTTGTTTACGTTTAGCTACTCCCTGTATACTGTGTTGGCATGTCACGTCGCGTGGCCTCCACTAATATTATTTCTTGTTTCAGTTATTGTTTCATGGCGATGACGTCATCCGGGAACTTGTGTGGCGGACATGACCGAGTCATGGGTACGGTTAAGCTCATGCTTTTTTTTTGTACTGTGGAGAAGTCATATTCCTGCCACGCGACCGCTGCCCAAAGTAACGAAACAGCTCCTTTTTTTTCTAACTTAGTTACTTTTGAAATCAAGTCATCAGCGAAGTAACGAAGTGACTTTGTCAAGGTAAGTGTGGCAACACTGAAGAAGAAGGATGACGACGTGGTGCCCATCTGGGAATATTTGCGCCCGTTTCTCAGGGCATCGTACACACAAAGTGGCGAACTTGGCTCGCGCCATCTTTACTTGTGAACAAGTCACCTGTTTCCAATTGACCTGTTGACCTGCGCAAGGGTGAGGGTTAGGAGCACATTTGCCGTTTTCTGATCACGTGACGCGCCTGCGTAATCGGCAGGTATTATTCTTCGATTCTTGAAATGAAAGAGAGAATTGGAAAAAGCCTGCAGCCGTGCTCCTCATCTCCAAAGTTGTTTTTCCTGGGAAAATTAAGCGATTGACTAATGGCGTAAACGCCGTTAATTAGCGGTAGCAGTCGGCCAAACAGTCGTTTCTGCCTGCCGCTAATAAGAAATCAATTAGCAAATGAATTGGTCATTAAGTGAAGCGCTCATCTTGGCCGGGGCATTTTTTTTAATGATTTTTTTCCCCCCACTAATGCCTGTGATGGCGGCTAATTGCGTGTGTCATATGGCGCTGGAAGCTTTCAGCATGCCTAATGAAGCGTCATTAGATCATCACTGCCACTCTTGGAAGATTTTCAGGGGGAAAAAAACTGCTTGCCAATTATTTTTAATTGCCACACAGAGCACAAACAAGGCAGCCAGCGCCCGCCCGGCAAGCCGTGTCTTCGCCGCCACTTCGTTTGGAAGCGGTTCGGGCGCCGGCTAGGCCGGGCCGCTTTGGAAGGAGCCCATCAGCTCGAACGGCGACGTCCTTTGATGCGGGCGGCGAGAGAACACGGCTGCCCACGTGCGCGTTTTTGTGCCGTTGGAGAAGAGGCCAGACCCTGCACGCTCCGTCGCACCTGCTCTGTAACGTTCTGATATCCCGCACAAGCCAATTAGCATTTTCCTGTTTCGCGCGACGACTGCCGTTAGCGCCGAACATTGAAATACAGTCCGCACTTTTTTTCTTTTTATCTTTTCAAACGTTTAAGCGGACATCCGTGTTAAAAACCCAAGTTTACCCCGTAAAGCTGTGTCGACTCGAAAAAGATAAACTTGAAAGCTAATGTTAGTCAAATAACAATTGATGACAACAAATGCAGTCGATTCTAAAATCCAACCAAAAAAAACCCAAATACGAGTAAATAAAAATACAAATTGAAATTCTGTGTCTTGTACTTGCAGCAGCACCCTGACTAAGCAGTTTATAGAATTCCGTGAGCAAGTCTGTAACTAAATAAAAATTTTCCCCATGGCGGCACGGTGGTTAGTGCGCCTGCCTCACAGTTCTCCGCGACCCGCGTGAGGAGAAGCGGCTCAGAAAATGGATGGATGGAATTTCAATTCCCCATTGAAATTATTTGAAATATCAGCAAGCTCCACCATTTTTTGTGACCAAAATTTCGTGTATAATACTCCTTAGTTTTTGCTCAAACAAATTCATTAGAAATGGATAGTATGCATGTTGTACATATGTATCAGGAAGATGATTTTTTTGTTTTGTTTTCACATTGGATATTGGTATATCGGTACCTAGGCGTTGTGAAAAAAAGGTATACTTCTATGCCACTGTGATATGTAATGTCTAACATTTATATATAATACAATCAATTTCCGCTCCTCTCCTTGTGTGCGTTCGGAAATTCAATCAAATCAATTACTAAAACGGCCTTTCTTGCAGCTGAGTGAAGGCTCGCATGTGCCAAGTACACCAGGAGAAGCTCGTCCATGCTTTTATCTCAAGTAGACTTGACTATTGTAATGGTCTTCTGACTTGACTCCCCCAAAAGAGCATTGAACAGCTGTAGTTCATTCAGAATGCTGCACCAAAACAAAGAGGTCAGAAAACATGAATCCAGTTCTACACTGGCTCCGAGTCAGCTTTAGAACAGACTTTAATGTTTCATCTTAAATGGCGCTATCTTGGAAATGCTAATGTTTATGTTTATTGTTCTACCAAAATGCCAAACATCAGCAAAATTCTTTTTATCCGGTTCAAAGATCAACATTCGACTGATACAAATTGACTTTAACAAACCAAAAAAGAAAGAAATGGGCCCGGTTCTGAATAATTGTGGTCTTAAGTGGACTTGCATTTTATTGGACAGTGAGCGAAACAAATGTTGGAGAGCATCGCTTAAGGAAGGACATGAATAATGAAGAAAAGTACAAAGAGCCCGGCCGTGTCATTGTCGTCCTCTAATCAGATTGAGGCCGCTTCTCACACGACACGTGTTTCCAATCTGACCCGGATAACTGTCATTTGATGAAAAGAAAATTGCTGGAAAGTGTCAATCCCGCTGATGCCTTCTGACATTTGCCGCCTTCCCCCTTCCAAACACGGGATCTTTTCCTCCTCGTCGTGGTGTCGCATGACAAACAAACACAAGACGCTCGCCTCGGCCTCTGGCGACGACGGACTTTTGCAAATAGACCAAAAGGAACAAATTCAACCGTTGTCAGAACAATCGCGCAATGTTGGCGAGCGGCGTCAACGCATCCGATCGGACTTCTTCTCGTTGGGCCCCAAAAGGCTCGTTTGAAACAGCCGCCCAGCAAGCTGCCGAAGGCGCGCGGCCGAGCGAGCTTCCGACGTGCAGACGTGCCCGACGCTGCCTCCCTGGTGCGAAACGAGGGCGGGGCCTCCCGACTTTTGACGGCGGCTGAGCGGCGCTCCAGATGGCCATCAATATTTAGCAGTCAACAAAGCGCCGGCAGGGGCGGCGACGCAGCAGCCGAACTGTTGACTCGCACTTTAAGTGCGGAAATAAAGTGGGCCACAAAGCCGGCGCGCGACTGCTGCACTTCGCAGCCGACGGGGGTTCGCGCGTGTCAGCGCAAAACCGCAACAAAACTATGAAATCTCACTTTTGACTATTTGAACAAACACGCTTCGGGTTACCTGGAACACGGCCGCCGCTGGAAAAGTACCGGTAATTCATATCGCAATACACACAGGTGTCGAACCCGCAGCCGCGTCGACAATGAAAAGTCTGCACCGCTTACATTTGTTCAGCTATGTTCATACGTAGCATGTAAAAAAAAAAAAAAGAGAGAGAGAGAGCCGCGACATGACTTGAGCACGCGTCCTCAAATCACATTAGAAGAAGCCTAATTGAGCTTTATGATGCAGAGGAGCGCTTCTGCTCACTGGGCCAATTGAATCAAGACCGGAGCGCACAGTCGAGGCTGACGAGCTGCCAGAAGTGCGGCGCGCCACTCCGTTGTCCACACCGGTGGACGGAGGACTCTGCTCCTTGACCGGCCTCGATGTCATTTACGGGAAGGCCGCGAGCGAATCTGTGCTGCCCGAGAAAGACATCGGTCGCCATCTTTTGTGAGATGCGCTGAAAATACGCTAACAGAAAGGCGACACGGCAAAAAGCGGGTGGCGGTGTCGTGTCTCATTGCGCTGATCCAAATGAAGGAGAATGGATGGCGCCTTCCGCCAAATGCTGTTAGGGGCCCGCTTGCTTGATTGAATGAAGGCGCTGCCGTGGCAGGCAGGTGTCGGCGGCAGATTTCCCTCAAACGGGGTCACCGACTTGGGAAATCAAGTTAACGCAACGCTTAACCGGGGGGATCCCGCTTGGCGGGCCCGGGCCCCCTGGTGTTTCGCCCGCACGGACGCTCGCTCCCCTCGTGCGTCCGGATGCCCTCGCTCGCTCGGGTGGAAGCTTGCCTTGCCTAGAAGCGCTCCTCGGACGCTTGTCTTTGGCTTGTCCAAATTACGACAGCAGACTCCGTAGTCTCCACTTGACTGCGGCACTCCGTCATCTCGCTGCCCTCAGTCTCCTCGCAGATGAAACGCACAGAGACCAAAATCCAGAAGAGCCTCGATCTTCTCTGATGTTGTTCGTCATCTCGTCTCGTTCACACCGCCGATGCCTTCGATGCTCCGCGGTTTTCCCAGTTGTTGCCACAATGAAAACGAGGAACACAATTGGAATTGTGAGGACATATAAGACAACAACTGTCCTCTGACATTTCTGTTAGCAAATTGTCCATTGTGACTACGTGGAGATAAATGGAAGGACAAGTATTCAAACTGCGGTCATTACAGTGGCTACGTTTCTCCTCAAATCGGCTTTTTGCTCAGTTGTTTCCTCACCGAGCCCCGCCTCTCCCAGAACAAATGTTGCAAAAGGTGCAAGTCAGGCGCTAATTCTCAGCTACTTCCGAGCGTTGTTTCCGAGCATGAAAACGGGTGACGCGCGCGCGTCGTAGCTGGCGAAGGCGTCAGCCGCAATCCCACCAGGCTTCTATTTTTGAATTTTCCTTTTTGGGCGTGAACAATCCTAATTTGACTGGAGCTGAGGCGGCGCACTGACGGAAGAATGCAAACGTTTTCAAATGGGCTAAACGGCTCCGCCAGCGGGCTGTCACGCTCGCTTACGGCGTCCGCCGTCCGTCCGCCCGCCGCCGCCGGCGCAAACTGTTAGCAACCGTTAGCCGCGCTAAAAGGGAATACTAATGGAAATTGGGAATGAGCGGCATTAAAAAAGCTCAAAGCGGGCTGATATGCAGATGTTCGTGGTCCATTAGTTCCGTTTACCTTCGCTTTTATTCAGCGGCTGACAGCAGTAAACAACTGCGAAAACATCTCGACGCGCAGGTGAAACTGATGGTGACGACCGCTATAAAAAAAACACACTTCCAGGGCGGGGAAAGTATTTCGAGTGACGCTCTTATAGGCTTTATGGCTATAAATGACAGCCGTTCTGGCGGAATGGAGGAGAGCGAGGCATTGCTTATTCATGGGAGTTGCGCTGATGGATGCGTAGAGCGAGTCAATCATGAACAGCTCTCATCCGCTAATCAGGAGGCAGCGATGGGCCGGGGATGCCTGCCAGCGCCACCGCGGGACTGACAAATCCAATGATCAACAAATAATGCCGAGAAAAACAACAACGCTCGCGAGTAGAAATGAGACTTTTGCAGAGGAGTCTGCACCAAAGTTCTGCTGACTTTTTTTAGTTTTGGGGCTGCTTCCTCAGCTGTGTCCATTTCCATAAACGCTGCCGGCTGCCTCACCTCCGCCGGGAACGCCGGCCGGCTAAATGCGGCGGCTTCTCGTTTGGCTCCCCTTTCTGTCTTTCTCTCCCAAAACTCGGTCATTAGCGTAGCGGCTCGCCCGGCCGGGAGAGGAAAAGGCGAGAGAGCTGAGATCATTGACAGCTTGATGTGATGGAGGTCAATTGAAATAACAGCTTTTTGTGTGTTTAGATTCTAAATGGGACACTTGTGTCAGCTGTTCTTGGCTCGCACGCGCACACACACACACACACACACTGTAGGCTGTAATGAGCAGATTATGCAAAGGCACCAGCAGTCCAAATCTGTAATTATAATCAAACTCTCTCCACCTCCATCGCTTACTGTGTGTAGGGAAAAGCATTGAGGGGTGGCGGCGGGGGGGGGGCATTGATTGGGTCTTGGGGGTACCTAATTACATGTAACGAGATAACGTAATTTAATTAAAGACATGTTTGTAATTGTGATCCATTACATGACTGGGAGAAAGTGTGTCATTGCTATAGTTGCTTTTGGAAATTTCCATCCATCCATCCATTGATTTTCTTCCGCTTATCCGAGGTCAGGTCGCGGGGGCAGCGGCCTCCCCAGCCACTTCCTCCAGCTCTTCCCGGGCCACCCTCGGGGTCTCCTCCCGGCGGGACGTGCCCGGAACACCTCACCGGGGAGGCGTCCGAATCAGATGCCCCGGCCACCTCGTGTGGCTCCTCTCGATGCGGAGGAGCAGCGGCGGCTCTACTCTTGACCGAGCTTCTCGCCCGTTCTCTTAAGGAGGAAACTCATCTTGTTCCCACAGCTCGTGACCATAGGTCCATTTATAGTTTCCACTTTTGAACACAAAAGAACTTTGGAACAGTTTCATCTTTCTAATTTTGGACTTTCTATGAAGCATTCACTTATCTGGATTGTCATATGTGACGATTGTGTCTAAATTGTGCACATTTGTCATTCGGTCATTCTGGAATCATGTTTTCCCCCTGAATGAACACAGTACGAATATGTACTGTATATATTTATATGTACAACGCAACAAACACGTTTTGATTGTCATATCGTCATGTTTTGTTAAGAGTTTCTATATAAAGAACAAGTATGTGGTTGATTCCAAAATAATGCTCTATGCTTTTAATTCACTTTTAATTCAAGGAAACGCCCAAGGTTCCCGTTGATGCATTCATTCCAAATGCAGAAAAGTCATCAAAATGTCATGCAATATAATTAGTTATTCATTCATGAGTTATATTGCTTTAAGAAATTCATAGAAATCGTTACGCGACGGTGACATTTTCAACCGGGTAACTTAGGGTCATTGTAAGCACCTTTTGCAAAATAATCTTCCCAACACTGGTCGTGAATGATTCCGTAAAAGGCAACTTTATTGAAGAACGTCCGCCCTCGCGCAAACAAATCTCGTTTTAGATGATGAGTGGCTCAACAGGGGCGCACGCACGCACCTTACAAGTCCGCAACCTCACCGGCGGTCCCTGAACTTCAATCTTTTTGCAGTTTCCAGCCTTCAGGGGTTGTTTGGACTTTGGCAGGCAGGTAGGACGCGCCCGCCTGTCAGACGTCTGGCGGCGGCACATCTGGTGCGCCATCTGGAAGCGGATTCAGGCGCCGACTGCCGCGCGACCTCCGTCGTCGACCGGCGGCGGACGAGTGTCAGCCAGCCAGCCAAGCGATGCGATGCGATGCGATGCGCCGCTTTTCATAAGGAGGAAAACTTCAATGGAAACAACAACACAACTTCTCAGCAAATGACAACGTTTTTCTTTTTTCTTGAATCAAGACTGTTGCAACATTTTAACTTTGCTCTTTTTTTCAAAAAGCTCCGACTTTTTTCATAACATACCACCATTTCTTTCTCTAAAATATACTACTTTAGGCTCTATATTCGTCCTTTTCTCTCACAAAATAGTTCACAGTTGCGACGTTAGAATCAGAATTCAGAACTCGTGCTTTTTCTCGTCTAAACTAAATTTGCTCCGTGTGACTTGCGTTGCAAATATCTTTGTTTTTTTCCCTCTAAATTAGCACTCAGTACGTCTCCACAGAAACTGCAAACTGCTAGCGATAGTGTTATTAGAAAGCCTAAATGTATTACTTTGGGGGGGGGGAAAAATACTAGCTAAACATGAGTGTTTATGTTTAGCTAGTAAAATCTACAAAGTCGACAAGTCGGCCAGCCACGTCTGGAGTTTCAAAGTCACACGTCATCCTTGCGCCTCGTTCTCCAGGCGTGACTAGTCAACTTACGATAGCTACGTTGCGCATGAAACCGATTTTCCAAAATCAAACCTTGACACAAAGAGGCAATAAAGGCAGCAGAGTGGCTAATGGAGCGACTAATTATAAATGATAAAGGAGGGAGAGAAATGATTGTTGGTGTGGATCAATGAAAAACAGCTCCCCGGTGATGTGTTCATGTTAAGAGTTACGTGATCTCTATCGCCTCTTGATTTTGAAAAGGGTAAGACCTTGCCAGCAAACACAATGTTATTTCTTTGTAATAACTTGTTTTTTTCACTCATTTTTATATGGTACTGTATTTATTTTTAACTACGGACCGATAAAAACAAGGTAAACCGCGTGAGCATAAACGGTGTAGAAATGGCCTTCTCAACTGTGATACAAGTGAAGAAGAAGGTAACCACATTAAGATGAAGCTGCAAAAATAGTCAAATACTCTGTCCTTATTCTCGGGATAAATGACAAAGGCATCATGCGAAGTTGCTTTACATTTAACATAACTATCATTCAACTCAAGAAATACCATAATTTCTCGCGTATAATGTGTATTTTTTTGACTCCCAAAATTGTCAAAAGTCAATAGTGTGCATTATACATAGGTATAGTGGAAAATGAAAAAGACTTTCACATTTTATAAATGTATGCCGCCATCTAGAGGTGATGAAAAAGATATACACTTTCATTCGAGTATGAAAAGGTGTAGCCTACACTTTCATTGCAATATGACATGGGTACATATGACTGCATGTATGTACAATTGTGCTCATAAATGTACATAAACAGGCAGAGTTTGTGAAAGACTGTTTTTATTTATTTATTTATTTATTCATTCATTCACACATTCACTGCCATTGACGGCTTTAGAAGTCAAATGTCTGTGTTAACTGGGAAGGTCGGCAGTGAATGAGTTAAATACGAGCGATGAGTGAACAACAACCATCATTAATTTCTTTATGGTTATGTTTCGTTTAATGATCATGTTTTTCTGGAATGCTTGACAGTTTAATTTGAATCCCATTCAAATAAAATGAAATGTGTTTTGCCTGGTCCTTCATGTTTTCTTGAAAGAATTGTACACACCTTTGTATCAGTACTTTTGACTTCATTTGGGCGGCTTCAAATTAAATGTTGTGCACTTAAGCACCGAAGGCAAATGTATTTTGGTATAGCACAATAGAGACACAGGACAAATTCAAAGTGCAACTTAAACACATTAAAGACACGTTGGCAACTTGCTGCAAGTCAATGCGAAATCACATTTGTTCAGAAGGACTGCATAGGAAAGGGGGAAAAAAACGTACAAAATTCAGATTTTGTTTTTCTTAGTTTACTTATAAGGACAAAGTCTAACGTTTTTGTAGATAAAATAATTTTTTTGGTGGGGGGAGCAGTTTAAAGTTTATGCGTGTACTGTTACAAACCTACTGCTTGTTTTTGTAGTTTTCTCCACTTTGTCTCTTGTCGAGGTCCGATTTGTGAACGTATGCATTAATGATCCTCAAGTTAGTGCTTTTAAAAATGTTCGTCTTTCGACAGGTTGCGAAATGTTTCGGCTCTGAATTTGGAGATCTGCTCAGTGCAGGGCCAGATGGGATACGCTTCACAACTCCTCTATTTGCCGTATAATCTTTTAACAGAAAACGATGGCGTAGAATACTATAACACTGTATATAAACATATTTGCTTGATGGGATTTGAAGAATATCAGTGGCCCTGGCAACCTTCGAGTTTTCTCAGAGCAATTTCAAATTCCTCCTGCTTTCCCCTCAGGAAATAAAATGACACTCGTGGCTGGAATTAGGAGTAAAAGCAGCAAAACCCCTCTCTGCTTTTACCGCGACAACGAGCCTTTGATGCTCGCCGGGCCGAGCGCTAGCTTTGAAGTTTTGCGCCAGAATTGCGGTCGGCTCGGAGCGCGACGAGCTTTGATTTGAAAGCGAAAGACGACGACGGAAGAGGACGCCGGGCACGGCACATGAGAGGCCGACTCGGTCGAGCGCTAATGACGGAAACGCCCAACGGATGACGCGACAGGAAGGTTGTTTCAAAGTAAAACAGGAAGTCATGAAACAGAATCATGTCAGGTCTGGAACCAAGACCAATGACTGCTGTGCCAAAAACTTCCATCCATCCATTTTCCAAACCGCTCATCCTCACTACTTAACACTTTTAACACCGGAGCCTCAAAATGTCCGCCTGGACGTGTTTGCTTATTTTGTCAATGAAAGGCTCAGAAAATGTCCTGTGAATAAATGCTTTTGCCGCTTTTCCCAGAAAACTTGGAATTTGTCATATCTAGCAGTAATTTGCAATTTAATAATAACAGTCCAAAATGAAGAAAAACACAACATTGAAATTTAGTGGGGGAAACAATGCAATTGAACATGAACAACAGGTTTTGTCTGTTAAAAAAGTATAAAACTACTATTCACAATAAAATAGCTGATTCTTTGTCTCTAAATGTCCAAAACGGTGCATAAAATGTCAACTCTGTACAGGCGTTTTTATTATCCTAGACTCATTTTAGTGCAGATTTTTGGCTGCATTGTGGTGAGTGTTTTCACACACGAGTCTGAAAACGGCACCATCAAAAAGTGGGGAAAGATTTCACCTGGTGATTGATGGCTTTCCCATATGGAGAGGTGGTTGGACACCTGGGACGCGTCTGGGGTTGAACCTCAGTGGGTGAGGGACGCCATCATCAGGCATCATCATCTGCATCTGCATCTGTCTTCCACCTTTGTTGATGCGGTGAGCGGCTTCGCTCTCTCGACTACATCACCGCGCGACCTCCTCCCGACCCTGAATATGACCTCCGGTGGACACGTCCTCATCACCACCTACGGCATCCCCACAGGCTCTCACAGGACACTTGAAGAAAAAGAATAGTTAGTTCTTGTCATTTCATAGCGCACACACAGTATAGTTGTTCCCGGCACAAAAAAAATAAACTCAACATACAAACGAGACTAAAAAGTCGCTAAACGCATTGCGCAGTATGAAAGATGGCGCATGCATTGTTTGCACACATTTACGCAGAGAAAGCACAAATATGCACATATAGTACAAACTGTTCGAAGGCAGACGGAAGGAAGAATAGAGAATATGAAAGCTTAGGGTGGAAGACAGTCTTGGCATGGTAACAAAACCACATCACGTTGTCACCAAGGGAGGGGGGGCAACGTTTGAGGACATACAGTATTGCATGTGTAAGCATTCTACAGCAGGAAAAACCAGGAAATTGGAATTTCTTTCAACACAGGAGAGCAGGACGCGCGCCTCCGTCCTCGTTGCTCCGTACAATACGTCCACAATAATATCAAAAGTCGAAGGATGGAAGGCACCCCGGTCAATGAAGTGGGGAAGGAACACGGAAACGCCGAAGATAACAATTAATACGTGTGTTATGAAGCTAGCGAGGCAGCAGCGGCGTGTTGGTGGAATAAATCAGGCCCAGCTGATATGTGTTTACCTTGCCAAGCCTCGGGGGACTCTGGGTAATTGAGCATGAGCAGATCGGCAATAGAAAAGCCATTTGACGCGCACACGCAGTGCCGGCCTTTGAGGTCGCAAAGCGTGAAGGAAGGTGTTGCGCGCGGCAGTAAGAGACGACACGAGGTGTCGTTTGAGTGCTTCTTCCTCCACTGATGATACGCGTGCGGCCTCATAAAACATTCATAAAAACCTCCGAAGCGCCAGCCAGAAGGCAGCTGAGCCAGCGCCGCCGACGTGTAAATCAAGCACCTCGTCGTTCCGGCTAGCAGCCGCCGAGACGGAGCTGCGCGACATCAAAATGTTATTTCAGTCGGCGTAACTGGCAGCAGACGTTCAAAGGGGGGGGGGGGGGGGGGGGGGGGAAGTGCTGCGTTTATCTGAACCGGTTCATTGATTTCACGTCCCCGTTCACCACAGCAGATGAGTCGTGCGTTAAAAACCACACTGCGGCCTTCAATGCAGCCATCAATAGAAATCCATTTAAGTACAGTAGCTTAAATTAACAACCGAAGGCTACCAAGTTCCAAATAGAAATAGTCAGTCAGTCCGAATGAAGTTGCATGCGTTTGTTTGACCTGATTTTCAATGAATATCGCAAAGAGTAGCACATAAAAGTTTGAGTTCGGTTCAAAGCGCATTAAAGGAAAAATGTTTTGGGGGGTGTTTATGGCTTTTTTATCCCAAAGAGAAGACTCCACGACTCCACTGCCACCATATGTGTTGTCACGTGTTATCAGTTTAAAAATATATATATATATTTTTTTTTTTAAACTTTCAAGTCGATAACTTCTCTTTACACTATGTTCACCCTGTCCTTTTACCTCAAACCGTCACCATGAATTGCAAAGAGTTCTGTTACTGTTGTTTCACTATTAGTGATGATTATAGAGGTTTCAAAAAAGAACAATATCCAGCATATAGAATAGAATTGCTTTATTTTCATTGTAAGACGTCCAAGGAAATGTCCAAAATAGTGAGCCAAGTCAAGTTGAAAGCAGCAACACGCTAGCGTCGCCATATGAGTCTTTCGCTGTTTTTACAGTGGTTCGTTTCATCATACACTTGTGTGGCAATTAAGATGTTTAAAAGGCGAGGGAAGCCACATCCGTGATGCAAATCACCCTTTTCATTAATTGTTGTAATATGAACAATGGTTATATACTTACCGGAATTTCTCTTGTATAATGCGCACCCATGTATAATACGCACCCCCAAAGTTGACCTCAAAATCCTGGAAAACCCTTCCACCTATGTATAATGCATTTTTACAATGCGTGGTTTTGCTTCGACCTATATGATCAAAATATGAAGTATCTGTATTTTGTTCGTTTTTTCAAAGAATTATTCTGAAGTTAAGCACTTTATTTGAACACATAATACTTTCTTTTTATTTACTTGCTCTTATTTTCAAATTCACAGCCCTACTTTTATTTTGTAAATGAGAAAACACACAGTTGTGCTCATATGTTTGATTACCCAGGCAGAATCAGGAAGATGGGTGCAGTTCATTTAATTTGAAACCGCCCAAATGAAGGCAAAACTCCTGATACAAAGATGTGTACAATTCTTTCAAGAAAACATGAAGGACCTGGTGCAACACATTTCGTTTTATTTTAATGAGATTCAAATTAAACTGTCAAGTATTTCAGAAAAACATGATCATTAAACAAAACATAACCATAAAGAAATTAATGATGGTTGTTGTTCACTCATCGGTCGTATTTAACTCATTCACTGCCAGCCTTCCCAGTTAACATGGATATTTGACTTCTAAAGCCGTCAATGGCAGTGAATGTGTTAAAAAAATAATAATAAATCAATATTTCACAAATTCTGCCTGGGTATGTAAACTTATGAGCACAATTGTACAAATATGCAGTCATATGTACCCATGTCATATTGGAATGAAAGTGTAGGCTACACTTTTTTCATCAGGCATACGAATGAAAGTGTGCAACTTTTTCATAACCTCTAGATGGCGGCATACATTTATAAAATGTGAAAGTCTTTTTCATTTTCCCCTATACCTATGTATAATGCGCACTATTGACTTTTGACAATTTTGGGAGTTAAAAAATACGCATTATACACGAGAAATTATGGTATTTCTTGAGTTGAATGATAGTTATGTTAAATGTAAAGCAACTTTGCATGATGCCTTTGTCATTTATCTCCAGAATAAGGACAGCGTATTTTACTATTTTTACAGCTTAATCTTAATGTGCTTACCTTCTTCTTCACTTGTATCACAGTTGAGAAGGCCATTTCTAGACCGCTTGTGCTCACGCGGGTCACGGGCGTGCTGGGGCTTATCCCAGCTATCTTCGGGCGAGAGCCGGGCTACAACCTGAACTGGTCGCCAGCCAATCGCAAGGGCACATAGAAACAAACAACCATTCGCCCTCACAATTTAGAGTCTTCAATTAACCTACCGTGCATGTTTTTTTGGGATGTGGGAGGATAAGCGGATGACCCGGAGAAAACCCACGCCGGCACGGGGAAAACATGCAAACGCCACAAAGGCGAGGCCGGGATTTGAATCCCGGTCCTCAGAACTGTGAGGTGGATGTGCTAACCAGTCTCCCACCGTGCCGCCCTAGTTGAGAATGTTCAAATGTTATATGAAAAGATGCCTTGGTGATGATGGTGACAGTTTGCCCGTAGTCCGTAGGTGTCAACGTGCGTCCGAACGGTTGTTTGTCTGCGATGGGCTGGCAACAAGTCCCGGACTCGCCCAAAGTCAGCCGGGATCGGCTTCGGCTCACTCGTGAGTCGAGGACGAGCGCCAGATGGACGGACCTACGATAACCAAAACCAGCAAGCATCCACAAAGAACCCTTTTTGTCATTTGGTGTACTGTATGTACTGCATGTTTGAGTTGAGATCGCCAGTGTAATCCAGTACATTATTTGCATTCTCCTTTAAAGTTGCCGCCATTTATTTCTATTGTTTTACCATTTCAAACATATGTCCACTTTAGTTCTTCAGTGTGCCGTGCGTTCTGAATGATCCGCGGCCAAATTGCCCATCACAACAAAGTACGACGTCACCTCTGTACAATTTATTCCTATGTTGTGAAAGCTCGGAGCGCGTAAACAACTTGAAGATGAAGCGAAACGCGCCAAAACTATATTTTCCCTATGTTGCAACGCCCCCTTAAAAAAAGATACATCCTGTGCATATATCACACCGTGGTATGCAACGTGTGTGTGTGTGTGTGTGTGTGTGTGTGTGCATTCGCGCTCTTGTAATAGTGTCATGAAAATTCATGATGAGAGCATGTTAAGTGCATTAGTCGGTCTCCCGAGTTCCAGCGCATGAATAAAACCAACAAGGCGCGCAGGAAGGAGAAAAAACATGGAAATTCATTTTGATGCCTAATTATTTTTGGACTTGACAGCCTGGCCTGTGTGAATGCACAGCGGTATGCAATGTGTGTTCGTGTGTGTGTGTGCGCGCGTGCAGGTCGGCAATGTTGTTGAGTAGATGCGCAGTGCAAAACGGGGGGCCCTTCATTATTGGCCATAATGAGTACATCCGCTCCCCACGCACGCACGCACGCACACACCGACCGGCTCGGGAACCTTTGTTGCATTGTTTTGTTCCGACACCTTGTGCGACAAATCAACACACGGCGCGTGGCCGGAGTAGCTTCGTTGCGGCCATGACGATGTCGCCACGCTTGCCTTCTTCCTCCTCTCATTATGTTTTGACATGTAGCAATCATTACCGCTGCCCGAACACCCCGGTGTGTGTGTATGTGACAGTGCCACACGCGCACACCCAGAACGGCGACGCGAATGATGATATTTGTGAAGAAGATATCTACTATTTGCTGAGCTGGCGGCTGCTCTATCGCAATGTCTCGCATTTGAATCGGTGCATACGCCGGATTTAAAATGGAGTCTTGGTGGTTTTAATGAAAGTGCGTGTGCGTTTTTTTCCTCAAGCGCTTGTCCTAATTAGGTTCGCGGGTGATCCTCGCTGACTTGGGGCAAGAGGCGGGGTGCGCCCCGGACTGGGCGACCATCTTCAACTCATCTAGCTCGCATGTGGAATTTGGAATGCGAGAAGAAACCCACGCAAGCGTCGTGTTCCAACGGAGATTCCCAAGCGGATCTCCAGACTGTGAGGCGGACATGCTAACTCCTTCTACGCTGTTCAATGTGCAATTTCAAAGTAGCGGCACGGTACGCGACTGGTTAGCACATGCGCCTCACAGTTCTGAGGTTGCGGGTTCAAATCCGGCCTCGCCTGTGTGGAGTTTGCATGTTTTCCCCGTGCCTGCGCGGCTTTTCTCCGGGCGCTCCGCTTTCCTCCCACATCCCAAAGACATGCGTGCTAGGTTGACTGAAGACTCTAAATTGCCCTAATAGGTGTGAATGTGAGTGCGAATGGTTGTTTGTTTCTGGGTGCCCTGCGATTGGCTGGCGACCAGCGGCCAAAGATAGCTGCGATAGGCACCGGCACGTCCGCGATCCTGGAGAGGAGAAGCGCTGTGGAAAATGGATGGAGGTCTGAATTTCAAAGTCAACCTGATGGCCACTAAACCACCGGTGGGAAACTTAGGGCCGGAGGGCCATAAACACGGCCCACCAGAGCATTTGCTCTCGTCCGCCACGCAATTCTGTTTTTTGTTTTCTTTGTGAGCGGACAATTCGCTGGGTCCAACCAAAAGCGCATCAAAAAATGCGCAGAAGGAGCGCTGAGTGAAGAGTTCGACTGCTACGTCGGGCCCGCCATTGAACATCAACAAAAACTGTGACCGGTCTATTGGCTTTTGAGGCTCCACGCACAATATACTGTACAGTATCATTTTTCATTTCACCCAAAAACTCCTTTTAGGCGACGCTGAATAACATGAAAATAGTCATTTGAATACATATATGCTGACGTTATGAAATAAGCAATATAGCAAAAATGTGTTAAGCAACCACTGTTTTGTCGTTTCATATGATACATTTATTTGTTCATATCAAGTTTGTTGTAAATGTACAGCAACGAATGGGCGCTTCTTTTGATTTTTCAGTTCACCACCTCACTCGTTGATGTCAGTCTTTTTGTTTCTTTCATTTCATTGGACGATTCATGTGTCACGTGTCCGATTAGCTACCTGTTCACTTGCACTTTGGCTCTTGGCAGTGAAGAAAGCAGAGGCGAAAGAAAGCATGCGCGTGGAAAAGAATTTGCAAACAAGTGCATGCAGAGTCTACTGGCTTGTTTTGGACTATTTGTAACGCTATGAAAGTGAGGACTCGATGTATTCATTTTTTTATTGTGCTCGGACAGAATCTTCTGTGCATAAAAGCAACATGCTAATGGCGATTAGCAACGTAGCATGCTAAAGCTAAATTGATGATGATTTTTTTTTTTAAGAATATCTGAGCCTAACCAATATTTGTATTGAAGTAGGTATTGTTGAAATGATGTACGAGTAGCTATTCTGTTCATAAAAGCAAAATGCTAATGGTGATTAGCAGCGTAGCATGCTAAAGCTAAATTGATGATGATTTTTTTTTTTAAGAATATCTGAGCCTAACCACTGTTTTTATTGAAGTAGGTATTGTTGAAATGATGTACGAGTAGCTATTCTGTTCATAAAAGCAAAATGCTAATGGTGATTAGCAACGTAGCATGCTAAAGCTAAATTGATGATGATTTTTTTTATTAAGAATATCTGAGCCTAACCAATATTTGTAATGAAGTATGTATTGTTGAAATGATGTACGAGTAGCTATTCTGTTCATAAAAGCAAAATGCTAATGGTGATTAGCAGCGTAGCATGCTAAAGCTAAATTGATGATGATTTTTTTTTTTAAGAATATCTGAGCCTAACCACTATTTTTATTGAAGTAGGTATTGTTGAAATGATGTACGAGTAGCTATTCTGTTCATAAAAGCAAAATGCTAATGGTGATTAGCAGCGTAGCATGCTAAAGCTAAATTGATGATGATTTTTTTTTTTAAGAATATCTGAGCCTAACCACTATTTTTATTGAAGTAGGTATTGTTGAAATGATGTACGAGTAGCTATTCTGTTCATAAAAGCAAAATGCTAATGGTGATTAGCAACATAGCATGCTAAAGCTAAATTGATGATGATTTTTTTTTATTAAGAATATCTGAGCCTAACCAATATTTGTAATGAAGTATGTATTGTTGAAATGATGTACGAGTAGCTATTCTGTTCATAAAAGCAAAATGCTAATGGTGATTAGCAGCGTAGCATGCTAAAGCTAAATTGATGATGATTTTTTTTTTTAAGAATATCTGAGCCTAACCACTATTTTTATTGAAGTAGGTATTGTTGAAATGATGTACGAGTAGCTATTCTGTTCATAAAAGCAAAATGCTAATGGTGATTAGCAGCGTAGCATGCTAAAGCTAAATTGATGATGATTTTTTTTTATTAAGAATATCTGAGCCTAACCACTATTTTTATTGAAGTAGGTATTGTTGAAATGATGTACGAGTAGCTATTCTGTTCATAAAAGCAAAATGCTAATGGTGATTAGCAGCGTAGCATGCTAAAGCTAAATTGATGATGATTTTTTTTATTAAGAATATCTGAGCCTAACCACTATTTTTATTGAAGTAGGTATTGTTGAAATGATGTACGAGTAGCTATTCTGTGCACAAATTCCGCACAAGAACCCAGTTGCATTTTTGTACGGTTTCTTTGTAGCTTCTGACTGCTTGTAATTTGCACACAGTTATTGTTATTGTTGGTTTAGCGCACCTCTCGACTTGCTTCCCTCCAAGAAAAACTCGGATTTTCCTGAAGACTAATTTCATATGTCTGATTGGTCCAGCGTGACTTTTACGGAGCTTCCTCTTCTTCCTTCTCGGAGAACGACCGACTATTCGCTTCCTCTTGCTAATGTGCATCTGACCGAAGATTTTCCTACCTTTGAATAATCAAAAGCACCTGTGTGAGGGTGCACGCAAACGTAATAATAGTAATCAACTCGGTTGGCGGGGGGGGGGCCGGGTTGCGGCGGCGAGTCCTTCCTGGCGACACGCTTCACTGCAACGGATGCGGCGGCTGCGGGATGGGCCAAATCTCCCGGGATTAGCCGTGGGGACGAGAGCAAAGCGGCACATCCGGATGGAATTTATTGGTTTGTGATTGGCCTTATCCCCACCGCATTAGCCTCCTGATTGCTCGAGCAGACGTTACTGGACGCTTCCACTGGAACGCGAATGGGCGGAAAAAAAGAAAGTGGAGGAAATGGAAGCTAGCGAACAATCACGCTCACTGGCCTGGAAAAGGAAACTAAGGGCGAATCACTCACAATGGTCCACTGTCCAATTTGTTTTGATAGTTTCAGACATCATTTGAGTCCAAGCAAGACTTCTGCTGGTTGTTATTTTGGTTTGATCTGTCAAATTATTCGTTTTAGAACGTATTTATGTTCGAACAAAAATTCCATTATTTTCTTCAATTTGTCAAAGTAGTTAAAACAAAAATTCCATTGATATTTTCTTCAATCTGTCAAATGATTAGTTTCACGTTGTATTTATGTTAGAACAAAAATTCCATTATTTTCTTCTGTCTGTCAAATTAGGGAAAGTTTTAGACGCTTTTTTGTTGTTGTTGTCGTGGGCCACATCATAGTTATGGTTTCCCTCGGAGGGCCGTTATGACTGTGAACCCATATAAATGTATGATATATTGTAAACAACAAATTGATGGATAACCAGTCAAAAAAAATGTTTGTTCAGCTATTATTTAATTTATTTTAAATGGGGGAGTGGTAACACAAAAACGCTTGCAGTATCTCAACGTTATTAAAAGTGAAGACAATTTTCAATTTTGGTTAAGCAAAGAAAAAAAAGTCCATGCACACGATTTGCTTTCTGCGGGCCACATGAAAAATGATGTGGCGGGCCGGATCTGACCCCCGGGCCTTGAGTTTGACACCTACAGAGGGTATGGAAAGTATTCAGACCCCTTAAATTTTCACCCCCTTTGTTATATTGCAGATGGTAGCTGGGAGGCTCCAGCACGCCCACGACCCGCGCGAGGAGAAGCGGCTCAGAAAATGGATGGATGGATGTTATATTGCAGCCATTTGCTAAAAGCAATTCAATTCCTTTTTTTCCCCCTCATTAATGTACACACAGCACCCCGTATTGACACATTTATTAATCCAGAGATCCAGAGCATCCAGAGATGCTCAATTGGGTTTGAGTCAGGGCTCTGGCTGGGCCATTCAAGAACAGTCACGGAGTTGGTCTGAAGCCGCTCCATTATTTTAGCTGTGCGATGAGGGTCATTGTCTTTTTGCAAGGTGAACTTCCGGCCCAGTCTGAGGTCCTGAGCGCTCCGGAGAAGGTTTTCGTCGTCCGGGATATCCCTGTATTTGGCCGCGTTCGTCTTTCCTTCGATTGCAACCGGTCGTCCTGTCCCTGCAGCTGAAAAACACACCCACAGCAGGATGCTGCCACCACCGTGCTTCATTGTTGGGACTGTATTGGACAGGTGATGAGCATGCCTGGTTTTCTCCACACATACCACTTAGAATTCAGGCCAAAAAGTTCTATCTTGGTCTCATCAGACCAAAGAATCATTATTTCTCACCATCTTGGTTGACTTTCTAGAACGTTCTCCCATCTCCATCGCTGGAGCTCAGCCACAGTGATCTTTGGGTTCTTCTTGACCTCTCTCACCGAGGCTCTTCTCCCCCAATTGCTCCGTTTGACCGGACGGCCGGCTCTAGGAAGGGTTCTGGTCGTCCCAAACGTCTTCCATTTCAGGATTGTGGAGCCCACTGTGCTCTTAGGAAAGTAAACCTTGGCCAGATCTGTTCCTTGCCACAATTCTCTCTGAGCTCTTCAGGCAGTTCCTTTGACCTCCTGATTCTCATTTGCTCTGACCTGCACTGTGCGCTGGAAGGTCTTATACAGACAGGGGTGTGGCTTTCCTAATCAAGTCCAATCAGTACAATCAAACACAGCTGGACTCCAATGAAGGTGTAGAACCATCTCAAGGATGATCGGAAGAAATGGACAGCACCCGACTTCAATATACGAGTGTCACGGCAAAGGGTCTGAATACTTCTGGCTGTGTCATATTTTAGTTTTTCTCTTTTAATAAATCTGCAAAAATGTCAACAATTTCTGTCAATATGGGGTACTCTGTGTACATTAATGAGGACAAAAATGAACTTAAAGGATTTTAGCAAATGGCTGCAATATAACAACGAGTAAAAAAAATTAAATTAATTAAATTAAATGAATAATTTCCGTACACACTGTTTATGTATGTGTGTATATATATATATATATATATATATATATATATATATACACACACACATATATAGTGCCTGCGTGGGTTTTCTCCGGGCACTCTGGTTTCCTCCCACATCCCAAAAACATGCGTGGTAGGTTAATTGAAGTCTCTAAATTGCCCGTCGGTGTGAATGTGAGTGCCAATGGTTGTTTTGTTTGTATGTGCCGTGCGATTGGCTGGCAACCAGTTGAGGGCGTACCCCGCCTCCTGCCCGAAGACAGCTGGGATAGGCTCCGGCACGCCCGCGACCCGCGTGGGGAGAAAAGCAGCTCAGAAAATGGATGGATGGATTTTTTCAGAACAAGAATCCTATTGCTATTTTGTTCAACCTGCCAAATTATTAAATAGTTTGAGACATTGAGACAAGAATTTCCTTCTTCATGTTAAAACAATCTTATTGATTTTCTGATCAATCTGTAGAAAAATACAGTTTCAGAAACGATAGTTTTGAATCGGAACAAGAGTCCTATTGCTCTATCGATTGACCTCAGATGATCGATTGTTTGGGCCATCATTGCTTAGACTTTCATCCAGTTGTCAAATTATGAAAAGTTGCAGCCATTATCGGGTAGAATCGTATGTATGGAGTGAGCGAAACGCGTTTATCGCTTGCGATTGCTCGAGAAGACGTGATTGGACGCTTCCGCTGGGGAGCAAAACGGCGCAAATGGAAACGGAGGCCGGCGGACAATCACGTTCGCTGGCCCGTGGAAAGTCGAGCGAGTCGTAGGACTGAAATGGAGAACGAGAGAGCAGGAAGAGGAGGTGCGCTGCCCTTTGCTGGGGGGGGGGGGGGGGCAATGCGCCCGATCATCGATTAAAGTGCAATTGTGCAATTTCGTTCGTGTTCCTCCACAATGACGAATGAGATTATGCTCAATTTGGACCTGTTCAAGAGAGCTCTGCACCTTTGTGTTTAAAAGTGCACACACACACACACACACACACACACGCGCGCACGCACGGTGTCAGCGCACCCCCGAGGGAAATCAGGCGTCTGGAGACAGGTCAGCCTTGGCCCATGTATATATTCATGGGCTTAATCTGGCATCATTCCTCCCTGCTGCCCACAAATGTATTTCATTTACACAATCTCCATTTGGCCGGCTCTCCGCCGCCACGATACTTGGGGGGGGGGGGGAAGTAGGCCCGGAATGTCGGCGTGTCCAAAAAAGAGAAGGAGCGATTTTGCAGAACGGCGGCAGCTGCGCTCGTCAGTCCGAGCGCGACGATGCCGTGTGATGTCGCCAGCAGATGCTGCGTGTGTATTAAACAAATGAATTATTAAAAGATGCTTGACACATGAAAAGTGGCTCCTCGGGCTACGAAGGAAAATGTGTATTCTTCTGCCGCCAGACTTGTCCGATGAGCGCAGGCCGCGCTTGAGGTGCGCTCGCGTTCAAAGTGCGCCAACTACTAATGCCCGGAAGTAGTTTGTTCCAGGCCAAAGCAAGATTTGACCCAATTGGGATGAATAATCAATAAGGCGATACAGTGAACCCGTCCGTCGTGTTTATCGACGAGGATACGTTCTAGACTCACCCACAAAAGGTCCAAATCCCCAATATAGACTTTGTAAAAAACTGTTCATTTCGAGGTGCCAACATTTCATCGATTCTCAAATGAATCGTTGAGAGACCTTCAAATTGTCCAGATCCTCAGCATTTGTTAATTGCAAATATATATTTGTCTATGTATGTATGCCAGCAACCCTTCAAGAAATGCAGGACAATGAATGATTTTGTTTGTTTGGTTTTTCAAAGCTGTGCTGCTCGCAGAATGCTGGATCTGGAGGCCTTTGGTGCTGGAACTGTTTGAAATGCCCCCTCTGCTTAATTTCTTTTATTAATCTGATGTTTATTGAAAATGCAGCCGGACAGACAGGACAAAGGCGGGAACCACAGCAGAACAATAGTCAGACAATCTGGATATTTAAACACGAGTAACATTCCAACAATTCTTTGTAGATTGAGGGGTGGGCGACACCCGGCGAGGACGTGCAATAGCTGACCAAGAGAAGCAGATAAGAGAGGGCGGCAGAGGGCCGGACAGGATGCGGGGAAATGAGCAAGGCAGTGCGACTGTCGAGTGCTGCGTCGGGATTCTTTTTTGGTGTCTAAACACCTGAGTTGATATTTTGGTATCACCTGTGTTGTTAGAGGCCATCCGAGCACAAGTGACTCAAGTCGACAGTGTTTCCTATTAGTGGGGCCTATTAGTGAATGAACACCATATCACATGCGTGTTCGTCAACTGGCGTGCAGAGTTGCCGCCCCCATCGCCCCGGAGCGCACGGGGGGCCCCCCGCCATCAACGAGGCCCGACGCGGGAGCCGGCAGCAACTCAAAAAATGGTACAAAATGGCAGAAGGTACAATAAAGTTGTCCGTGCACCTGTCGCCATTCATACAACGGAGAGTGCGAGCGCGTCAGCCTTGTGTTGAATTTCGCAGGCGCAAATTGAACATTCGCTATTTCCGTTCGGCGGCGTACCGTGAGATGTTTCTTCTGCACGACGGCTGCCTTGGCTCAATAAAGGTCGTATTGGAGCGACCGAGCGTCTCGGGGCGTCCGTGCGTCCGTCCACTCTGTCTGGGCGACAACCCGATTGATGTTGAACTACTGTGCCAAAAGCACAAAGCAGCCCAGATGAAAGTTGCGTCGCCATCTAAGAAGTTTAGATAACAGTACGACTGCTCCCGTAACGTCAGCAGACACCGGCCGAGAGCTTATTAAGGCCACGATTCATATGTTTTGCAGGACAAAAAGGCTTTTAGCATACATCATTAAAGTTTACATGGACAAGGAAAAAGGCTTGCAGTCCTAATGGTTTGTGTCACCATGACGATGAAAGCCTTTCCCCATGTAAACTTTAATGACTTACGTTATCCTTTAGTGGTGTTTTCAACACAGCATCTGTTTGTCTTTCTTTTTGAGCCACGTGGACTTTGCTCCAATTAAGAAAATTCCTGGCGCAGTTCGCCACCTTTGAATTTGTCCTCCCATCGCGCCGGCGCTTGCGCCTCGCGGCCGCGGCGGCCGAGAGCGAGGTGCGCGGGCGTTTAGGGCTTTGCGGCGACGCCACCCGCATGCTCTTAAAAGCGCCGATGCTAGTTTAGCATCCGTGTTCCCCGCGCTTTGGAGTGTGATCAAGGACTCCTCGGTGACCTTTAGGAAGCGGGTCCCGTCGCTTCATGATTAGAGGGTCAGAGACTGAAATCGCCGCTCGACCCGCGACTCGGGGTCGCCGAGCCTTTCTCAGACCTCACCTTTTGCGGTGCCGATAATGAGGCGTCATCCCCTGCTCCACTTCCACCGTCCCGCTCAATTGCAGCCGGATTTCCCCACCCACCGGTCGCCCCGCAGACCAGAGACGCCCGACCGTTTCTGCTCCCGCAGCCCTGTAATGACGGGCACGCAAGCAGAAGACGGGCACAACTCGGCCGCCTGCGTGTTGCCGGGCTCTCGTAGCTCAGATGTGCGCGGGAGGAGGCCACCTACGCCGCGTGTGATGTCAGCCGCCGGCCCCCGTGCTCACTCATTTGTCAGCCAAATCATTCCCACGGGGGTGTTTTGTGTCAGCCGATCGTATCCTCGCGCGATAGCCGCGTGGGTCTGCTCGCGGGAACACTGGCGAGCGTTGGAGTGGAGGCCGCAGAAGAAAGAGCGCTTCTTTAGCTCCCGATGCCAAACCTTTCAGTCCGATTGACGTAGCGCGAAAGCGCACAACTTGAATCGCAGTCACATTCCCGGCAGCGCTCCGCATAATTCAATAATTACAATAATACCTTTTTGTGCCTCGAAACGGTATTCAGGGTTCAGTGACACACATGGTGTGCTTTGTTTTTTTTTTGTTGGTTTGTTTTTTGTTTGTTTTTTGGTCCACTTCCAAAATCTAAACCAGATAGTGTGAAGTAAAAAATATTTGCCCCCCCTTCTCAAATTCTATTTTTTTTTTGCATTTTGCCCGCTTTGATGTTTCAAATCATCAAACAAACAAACATACTGTAAATATGCAAACGCTCAATGCAGATGTAACTATTCCAGGCTACGTGGCCTTGTGTGGGAAAAGTAACGGCCCCTCCGCTTGGGCCACCCAATCAAGTGTTTTCTCCAGCTGCCAACAAGTCTTTCAGATAATTCAGCAACACTGGAGGGATTGATTGATTATTATTGATTAATAATGAGGTGGATTATTAAAGATTGATTATTTTGTTTTTTTTAAGCCACTTAGAAGTTGACTTGTTGGTGTTTTGGGGATCGTTGTCCTGTTGCAGAACCCAAGTGTGCGCGTGTGTGTGTGTGTGTGAGTAGTTTTACACTCGTTAAGTTAAATGTAGTAGTATTATCCAGGTTTTGTCTTGCTTGTTTTGCTTTTAAGACCATTGGAATATCAGTCGGCTATCGACGATGCCTTCATCGCGATGGGTTTTCCGCCACAGACGTAAGCGCTGTTGAAAGGCGACGGCGGTCCTGAGTCTGGTTAACGTGAGGGGGAACGCCTTGACAAGACGACAGCTGCGGTTTTGCTTGTCGTCGTTGTCGCCTAACAAACAGAAAAATCAAAAGCCTTCTCGTTTGCCGCCAAGTCATCGTGCGGCTGCTTTGGTGAGGTGCGAACCGCCGTGTCGTCACCTTCCAAAGACTCCCGTGCCGTGCCGTGCCGTGCCGTGCCGTGCCGTGTGTGTTTCAACAAAAAATGAGAGAGACACGTTGTTTTCATGTTCAATTCAAACTGATATAGAAGTCTTCTTTTTTTGGAAGTCAAGCAATGGCTCAAAACGATGAATCGTTTATCAAACTGATTTGATAATCGATTAGTTGTCAGTTAATCGGGAAACATTGTCTCAATTAGAAAGCATCTGAAGTCAACTAATTGTGTTCATCTTTTGAGATTGCGGCGTTTTTCCAACGTATTAGCATGTAACGGCAATATTGTCCCATTACTGGCGCCGCAATCGCGAGGACTTGACATTCATCGGATTGCTCCCATGCAAATGCGAAACGCTCAAGACGCTCGACACGTGCAGATCCATCACTTTTTTCCGCCGTTCTCATTTTTCCCAACTCCTTGCCCTCCGTCGAGCCCTCCGAGCGGGATTTGTCTCGGATGAACACCGATGATTTATAGGCCGACACAATGCAAAACAGCCGCATATACGACGACGTGTGGCAATCGTATCTTATACGAATGGCGTTTCCCCGCAGTCCCTCCTTAAAAGAGACACCGGCCATTTGTCTCCTCGGCCACGCCAATAACAAGCCATCTGCCGCGCGCGGACATGAAAGATTAAAATGATATACAGTATGAAAGCTCCCCATTCACTTGCTAATGTCCGACATTCGCCGCCGCGCAGGCCGAAGCTGTCATCTCTCCCAGGAAGAGGTCATTAGCGCTCTTCCTCCGTGCCGGCTGCCACCGGCCAAACCTCATTTAGCGGGAGGGGGGGGGACAATGGGCCGCCAAATGCCCGGCTAATCCCCGCCGTCCTTTGTATTCATTGAGGGCCGGGGGCCTCCCGAGGTGAGGGCCCCGCTGGCGGTGCGTGTGCGCGTCGCGGGGGCGGGGCGGGGGTCAACTCCAAGTCCACGTCGGCGATTAGCGCGCTTGCCGTTCATGTGCGCCGCGTGCGTGTGTGTGTTTGCACACGCACGCTTGGCTGATCCTGAGTCAATAAAAGCAGATTAGAGGGGCCACAGTTGTCGAATCGGCCACCAATGACAAATGTGACAGAAAGCCTGCAACTGGAGGATTTGATTCCACCAAATTGATTGTACAGCATGTGACGGCTGTTACTACAAGTTCAGTCTCTCCTTATTGATCACATGCTTAGTTTTGCATGGGACAAAGGCCGCCAATCAAACACAATGCCAACATAGGTAGAAGAAAAAATGGCCTTTTCAAATTGCAATATTAACAAAATGTGCCGGTTGAGTGTAGAAAAACAGATCAACGTCGATATTGTCATATTCGGGGGGGAGAGGTGTTATCCCCAAATACAGTCGAGAAGAAAAATCACTTAATTTCAATTTGAAAGAATAAAGTTGTAACATAACATGAAAGAAATATCATTTCAAATATCATTTGAATCAAGTCATCATATTGCGAGGGAAAAGATGTACGTTAGATTGAAGTATTCACGACTATAAAATCATATTATGCGAAGGATATTAAAAGAATGACGTCGTCTTTTACAGGGAAAAAAGATGAGCGTACAAGACTAAAGTCATAATGTGAAATTTTCAAAGAAATGTCACAAAGAAAAAAGACCGTATAGTGAGAATATTACAAATAAAAGTTGTCGTAATGTGGCAACAACGACAAAAAAAGTAATGTTACAAGATACATTTGCAAGGGAAAATATGGGCTTTTATGAGAATAAAATCCTATCACATGATAATAAAGTGGTAATATTACAAGAAACAACTCACGATTTTCCCAGAATTCCGTTGTAATATTACAGGAATACAGAGAAAAGGGAGGTTTAGGCTTTAGTCTTTTCTGTAGTTCGTTTTGTCAAATGAATGGACAATGTCCTCAACAAGATCATTTTATCTTTCCATGCGGCCTAAATACTCGTCATGCGCTTCGTGCATTCTTCTCCCACTTGTCCATCCTCCATTCACCTTCGCACGAGCTTCTCGTTGCTCCACAAGCGGCAATTCCGAGTCCCCTTGTCGGTGTGGCTGCCGGATGACATCACTAAAAAAAAAAAAATAATAATAATAATAATAATAAAAAAAGGAAACGACGACGTCGCTCAGCTAACTTGGAGCGTTAGGAGGAGCTGAAGTGGAAGCTGAAGCCGCCGTTGATTGTTTCTGTCAGTCGTCCCGATGGCATTAAAGCGTCTGTCAGTCACCCTCATCGTTGACCTTCTCGAGCTGGTTAACTGCACATTCCTTAAGCCACGCATTCGTCCAACAACAGTTCGAGGCAACTCAAAGGAGGCGGGAAAAAGTCGAGCATGGAAAAATAGTTCCGTCTGAACTATGGAAGTTTCTCCTTTTTTGGGTGATTTTGGTGGAGATCAAAGGTGGCTTTCAGGTCTAATTAAGCAAATGCATGCAGATCGCAGACCTTCTGGCTGCGGCTGAGGCCTTGGAGGGATCCCTTGCTGGAATTTAAATAATTAATATGACACCTTGAGCTGCACACAGAACGGGGGGCCTCTGTCTCGGAGTTTAGAACAATGTCACCGCCCGGTGTAATGCTGTTTGTCTCCATGAAAACGAGCCGCCGCCCCACTGTGCCGCCTCCTCGGACAGCTCCCGCCTTTTGTCATGCTAACGGCGGGAGGAGGCTTTGCCGGAGGCCCGCGGCCTGCGCTGCGTTTTCAGGCTGGAGCAAGCTGGGCCCGGCTCTGGGGGACTCAGAGCCGCGCTCATTTTATGCTTTTTAATCCTCTTAATCCCCATTAGAAGGGGCTCGCCGGAGACAAATCTGCTCCCAGAGGTCCTCGGGATTCAAACGCCGCGCTTGAGCAACTGTATTATTCGATAACAACAATGGCGGAGGACGGCAAGGGAAACGTGGGGCGACAGACCGAGCGAGCGAGAACAACGGCACGGACAAGAAAGATAAGAATCGACAATGCGATCGAGGGACGGAGATCGCCGTCTTCGCCTTCGAGATGCGTAAGCCCGGTCACGTGACACGCGACTCTCATGCTAATGACCCTTATGTTGGCCCCTGTGTATTAGGACCCCCGCGCTGCCTTCAGTGTCCCCCACCCCTCCAGCCTGCTGGACGGGAGGCGTAGTGCGCCGGAGTGGCCGGCGTAATCCAGAAGGGACCTAATCAAATTAATCCACTCCTGTTAACCTCATCTCAGACAAGCTCTCTTCATTAGCGCTCAATTAAAGGCGCATCACGGAGAAGACCGGGCCGTCCTGTCTGAGAACCAAAAGTCAGACTGGGAAACTCAAAACACAGACGGGTCAGGAGTGAAGGCAAAAGAATGCGACAGCGATACAGTTGCGACAATCGGGCCCAGTGATTCCCGAGCAGCGTGCCGCCGGAGCTCTTCTTGTGTGCCGTGGGAAATGGTCACATTTCACGAAATTGGTCAAAATCTGATTTATTTACAACAAATAATGTGTCTTTGTTCATCTATCTATGCCAGCGGCATATCAAGACACACAGAACAAATCAGTGGTCTTCTATTGGATGTCAGAACATGTACAATTGACTTTTTGTTTGTTGATGTTTCAAATGTAAAATATGTGCCCGGGCTCAATCAAGGTTGGGAATCACTGATGTAGCCCATCAGTGCACAAGACAAGAAACAAAAAGCAAACAAACGTTGAAGAAAGAAGGAATTTGCTGGTAAATCAAGCAAAACATTGCTCTTTGCATACAGTTGATTTAGGAGTGTGTGGCTGAGTTTACGTCGGGCAAGCTTGGTATGTGGGCTTTTTATTTCAAGAAACCGTGACTGGGGGTTGTGTGATTTATTCATTCATTCATTCATACATCTTCCGTTCCACTTCTCCTCACGTGGGTCGCGGGCGTGCTGGAGCCCATCCCAAGCCACCTTTGGGCGAGAGGCGGGGTACACGCTGAACAGGTCGCCAGCCAATCGCAGGGCACGCAGAAACAAACAACCATTGGCGCTCACATTCACACCTACGGGCAATTTAGAGTCTTCAATTAACCTACCGTGCATGTTTTTGGGAAGTGGGAGGAAACCGGGGTATCTGGAGAAAAGCCACGCTGGCACGGGGAGAACATGCAAACTCCACACAGGCGGGGCCGAGGATTGAACCCGCAACCTCACAACTGTCCGTGAAAAAGACGTTGCTTGGATGGCAGCGTATGTTTCTCCAAAACCTGTATGTACCTGTCAGCATTAATGGTGCCTTCACAGATGTGTAAGTTACCCATGCCATTGGCACTAACACAGCCCCATACCATCACAGATGCTGGCTTATGAATTTTGCGTCCATAACAGTCCAGACGGTTCTTTTCCTCTTTGACCCAGAGAAGCCGGCGGCGTTTCTGGGTGTTGTTTATAAATGGTTTTTGCTTTGCATAGTTGAGTTTCAAGTTGCACTTACGGATGTAGCGCCGAACTGTATTGACTGACATTGGTTTTCTGAAGTGTTCCTGAGCCCATGCGGTGATATCCTTTACACGTTGATGTCGGTTTTTGATGCAGTGCCGCCTGAGGGATCGAAGGTCACGGGCATTCGACGTCGGTTTTCGGCCTCGCCGCTTCCGTGCAGTGATTTCTCCAGATTCTCTGAACCTTTTGATGATCTTATGGACCGTAGATGATGAAATCCCTCAATTCCTTGCAAGTGCACGTTGAGGAACATTGTCCTTAAACTGTTGGACTATTTTCTCCCGCACTTGTTCACAGAGAGGTGAACTTCGTCCCATCTTTGCTTGTGAATGACTGAGCAATTCAGGGAAGCAATCACGGCACCCGCCTGTTCACCTGTGGGATGTTCCAAACACGCATTCCTCAACTTTCTCAGTCTTTTTTGCCACCTGTCCCAACTTTTTGGGAACGAGTTGCAGCCATCAAATTCCAAGTTCATGATTATTTGCTAAAAACGATCACGTTTATCAGCTAGAACATGAAATATCTTGTCTTTGTAGTGTATTCAATGAAATATAGGTTGAACATGATTTGCAAATCATTGTATTCTGGCAACCAGTTCGGGGTCAGTTGTTTAAAAATAAATGAAATAAGGTACACATTCCTGAAAAATCAACTTAAGTACAGTAAGTAAAATATGTGTACTTCCCCCACTGCCCTGGACTGGTCACCAGTCAATCACACCTACATTAAGTTCAAAAGGTGAATTAGTGGACGCCAAGGTAGTTGCGAGTACACATTCCGCAGCCAGTTATTCCCAGACCCAGGTCATAACCAGGAAAAAATTCGATCCGGAAAAAAAAACTCACCCGAGAAGGAAAGAATCCAAAATGTAGCAAAACACGGACATGTCGCTTTACATTGGCCACGATGTGCTCCCAATCGTGACAACAATCGCAACATTTGGCCGACACTTGCGAAAGCTTTGAGCGGCTGTTAGCTGTTGACATCACGGATGATTTGAGACGCAACAGAATGACGTTCATCATCAAACATTTCCCGGGCCACCAATGATCGGATTTTCCGTTCATAAGACGGAGGGTCTTCAATATCAGCGACTGTACATGCGCAAATGCAACATGATTCACTCCAATTGCAATGCGAAAAGATTCACTCCGTAAATGAGTCACTCCGATTGCAATACATGATACCATTCGACTAAATTACGATACGACACGATAGCATTCACTTCGTTTATGATACGAAGTGAGTCACTCACTTTACTCCAATTATGATCTGTTTTGATTCGCTCTCATTTTGATGCGATAGGATTACCCCCAATTAGAATGCGATGCAATAAGCTTCTCTTCGAATCGCTCTGATGCATTGAGCATGTTTTTTTTAGTTTTTTTTTTATGTTCACATCCCTAGGCTCTACTGAAAAATGCATATTTGGTAAACATCACTTGCCATTCTAATTAAAGAAGGATCGCTTGAACGCAGACTGGAGGAAGGCAATCATAGCGTTGGTGCATTTTGTGGACACTGTGGGAATTCGTGGTCAGCAAGTTGGCTGGAAGGTTGCAGACAAAGTTTGCGGCAACTATGACCGATCCTCTATTAACTAACTTGAACATTCTTTCATGTAAACCAACTTGTTATTCCACAAGTGCTCCCGCACAGAAGCCGTCCTTCAGTGGAGTTTGGGTGTTGAAGCAAGCGTCGTGGGAGCAGGCTCGCTCTCCGAGGTAGGCATATAGCCTGCAGCCAGAGCCAGCAAAACAGCGAGCACAAGTCTGGCCTGTCTGCGGGACGCCAGGACCGCTTAGCGCACCGGAGGTACGGCGCTGTCACGTCGCAAAGAAATGCACACGTTACGTAGCTGTGGAATTTCCCGGACAAATCTCTCGAAGTAATGTTGTGCTCGGGATGACGGTAGCCCGCAACTGCGTGTTCAACAGCTGGAATCTCTTATTACCGTTCATAAATAAACATCCCGGAGTGGCTGATTATTTTCAAAGTTTTTAATATGTGCCCGCCGAAAACCTTTTTCCCGGTCTGACTCTCTCGTTTTGGGCCAACTTTGGACAGATAGCATCTTCCACGTGTGTTTGGCATCCCATAATTACACTCCTGACGATCTCATTCAGCCATTCCTTAGCAATTTACCATCATATCATTAAAGCAAAAAATAATCCAGACAGTTGCGACGGGCAATATCGTTCTAACGCACTGTAAAATGATCACGTGACGCACGAATGCAAGCGTACGTGACTGCGGGATGCATCCAAATCCGGATCTGGCCGGAAAGCCCCAGTCAGGACCTTCGAGGATATGTGATGGGATTGATTTTGGTTATGAAATCATACTGCAGAGTCAAGTTGTAGACGTCAGAAAGTGCCGCTATCTCTTGGGTAGAAAGCGCTTGAACAATAACGCAGCCCTGTTCATGTTGTTTGCTACGCTAACCACAATACGATGAAACCGCAATACAATTTCAAATGTTGCCTCGGATGGCTCGTTCACGTAATGTCCTTGATTGCTTAATGGGGACAATTCAAGTTCAAGCGATGAATTGATCGGATTTTCAAAATATTTTCAATGGCATGACAGAATCTCTCTAAATGTTCTGAACCCCTGTTTCCCATGCATAGACCGTGTCGAATTCGTTTCAAACGCAAGTGGTGCAGCTGAGAGCGTGTGTGTTGATGTGTTTGCACGTGCGCTGACAGCCTTTGAGCCAGTTTCTCGCCTACGCTTAAAAGCGCTCAGGGCACAAAGCTAGACGCCCCCCCCCCCACACCCCCAACACCTCAAAAACCTCAGCCCCACACTCCTGAACATGGCCCCGCGCCTCTGACAGCCGCTGAAGGTAAGCGTCGAAGACATCCTGACACACGCTCCAAAAAAGCACTTTTGATGCGGGGAAAATGGACCGCTTTGCCGTGTACAAACAACAGCAAAATGTCAACACGAGGCAGCCAGTCCGACGGGAGGCAACAGCACACACACGCGCGCACGCACACACGCGAGTTGACATGATATTACAGCAAGCACCAAAGGCCCCTTTTGCTTGTCTGCCTCCATCTTGACAATGTTTGTATCGTGATGCCTGTCATCCAATCATTCAGTACAAGGCAAAGAAACACACACAAACACGCATTCATCCACAGATGATGATGATGATGATGCCCCATTGGCACTTTCTACCAGGAGGAGGGGTGTCCAAGGTGTATCCTGGGGGCCGTTTGCAGCACACGGCAGAACATTAAGCCTGCAAAGTACTTCACCCATTTGAACACTGCGGGCTCTATTGTCATAGTCTGCGCATCTGCGGCAGAGTACAAAAACTGGCTTATCTTGATTGTCGTGCAAGATGTTCCCGGCAGAAAGTCTGACTCCACTTAGGTCCGCTCAGACCGTGTCTTAAGTCCGGCAGCGTGGTGTGATTAGCATGTCTGCCTCACAGTTCTGTGGCTTTGGGTTTGTATCGTGGCTCCACATATCATCCCCGTGCTAATGTGCATTTTCTCCGCACTCCGGCTTCCTCCCACATCCCCCCAAAATGCATGTTAGGTTGACCGAAGACTCGCAATTGTGCGTAGATGCAAATGCGAGTGAAATGTGAACGGTCGTTTGCCTATATGTACCCTGGGATCGGATGGCAATCCGTCCGGGGTTTACACGGCCTCCCGGCCAAAAAGTCCACTTGGCCAGCTTCGAGCTGTCCCCAGCCCGAATGAGGTCAAGCGGTAGAAGAACTTGATAGACCTACGATACGCCAGCCGGCAAGCATCCGCAAAGAGCAAGTGACCTTTTACTGGCGAATCACTTGGCGAGCAGGATTTTTATTTTCTACTTCCTACCAGGGCTCGAGATTTCAAGACGCAAGTTTATCCCAAACCAACTAAGCGGAGAAAATCGGGTAAATGGGCTCGAACGCAATCACTCACCTTCTGATGACGCAACATCAGGAGCAACTGGGGCTTCAGTAACTTGCGCGAGGATACTTGGGTGAGGCCACAGGGCTCGAGGATCGAACCCACAACCTTTGGGTATTTCAAAAATATGTAATTGCCGCTACTACGACATTTAGGGTCACAGTACTGATTAAGATCGGTCACGGTGCCCCAGACCCAAGAAGCTTGAGATGCCTTTGTCTGAAATAATAAATGTGAATGTTGATTTGTCTATTGACTGTGACCAGTCTCAACCCCTCAACCCCCCAAGCCCCCAACCCTCCCCCCTAATGAAGGCCAGCGCAGTAGAAATCGGGCGGACAGATATCCTTATCTCCAGCGGACTGCTTCGAGGGCCTTTAAGGAGCAAAACGCGAAGAATATAAAAGCGAGGCCCCACCGCCACTGTTGGTGGGTCGCCGTCGCAATGTTTATAGAGTTGTCCTATTCCAGCTGTATTACACTCCAAGGTCAAGTTTACAAAGTAGAACCTGATACAAGTTGCTTTTGTTGACTATATTTCGCTTTCTGTGCTTCCCCTTCCCAATCAATCTCCTCACGTTCCCTGCAGCTCCTCCTCACTTGCCCATCTGCCGTGGTTCCCGTGGGCTCGGGGAGGGGGGAGGGGGGCTTAGGGTTCGGGGTCAGGACCCTGCAATGCTGTGGAAGATAAGTGCATGCTTTTACCCAGGGCTACACCTGTAGGCCGGTGCTCAGCGATGCTAATCCCTCAGGCGTCGGCTAATGCCGACGATCCGCATCTGAGACCCTCTCCCGTGGGACTGCGGCGAGCGCTGTTGCATTGTGGGGGCTGACAGACGAGCCTACAGGGGGCTAACCTGTATCTGCGCCCGCATGGGGGGAATGCGTTCGCCTCAGCGTCCACCTTTCCACGCTCGGATCTTCATTGGCGGCCAACGATCGGAGGAGGATGGCATGAGCAGGTGGCATCGGTCTACCTTCCCTGCTTGCGTGCTACAAACAGATGTTTCTGTCTGCAAGCAGCCCAGCACCCGCCCTTTCTTCTTCTTCTTCTTCTTGTTGTCATCGTCCTTAGGCTTCTCTCTTTCAATGGATCCCAAGATTGTCTCACAAAGAAAAGTCACAACTGCTCATCCTTCTGTTTGTCCGCCGCACAGTTCTGGTTGAGCGCCATTGCAACCGTCTGGAGTGTCGACTTTTAGGGCTCAATCCTAAATACCGGAACGCTTTCCTGTATAACGCACATTTTTTCCCCAAAACTTCAAGTCGATAGAGAGTATTGTACATTTAAGGAAAACGGAAAATTCGTTTCACATTGTAGAAACGTACAGAACCGTTGTGGAAAAGGTGTACATTCGTTCCAATATGATATGTAATAAATGTTAGAAATGGTATATATAGGGGGCATAATACAATTCAATCCAATCCCATTTCAAATCTGAATTTTATGTTTACTTGGTTTATCTTTGTATGAGATTTACACTTGTTTGATGGTCTTAAACATTGAAGTGGGGAAACTGTGCCAAAAGATAAGAATTAGCAAAGAGGCAAATGTTTTTCATGGCTCTCTGTAGACATTTTGTCATAATGTGATCTTCACCAAATTTCAGCCCACCATCCCAGATTGAACTCCTGAGGATGAAGTGGTAAGAGAAGAAGAAAGACTTCGTACGCATCGTCACGTAGGCTATCGTCACGTAGGCTTACGTTCGTCTCATCTTGCCGGTATTTTATTTTCACACTATTTTTACTCCAACTTGCAAATAAACGAGACTGTCAAAACAGTCACCACAAACTTGATTGGTATCCAATAATAAGCATGAAGCCTATCATGTAGGGACCAATGAAGAAGGCGTAACCATGTTGCCAATGCGTTTCAAACACTCACCTGTAAAGAGAAGTTAACCACGTTTGTCAACGTCAGCAGGAAAAAGGCGCCAAAAAGCAACTCTGCTCATTTTCCCGTGCAGTGCCAGATACAGTATGATGAAAAATCAATAGTTTGCTTTTAAGTGGCCATTAAGAGCAAAGTAAGACATTTAATGAGGACATTAACTTGCTAAGCAGAGGAAGCTACGCAATTAAAGCAAAGCCCTTGCAGTGTAGCACTATAAAGGCACCTTGAAGTGGGGCTCTGGCGCTCCTCGGGGGCCTCGCCGCCATCTGATGTGTTAATGTAACAAAACCCCCCAAAAATCATTAGGCTAAATTAAAACGCAGTTTGAGCGTAAGTGGATCCTTTAATGAGGTCAGAGGAGAGGAAGGCCATCGATTATCAATCACGGAGGTCATTAACACACATACGCAATCACACACATTGGTCAGCCCGTGATGACGCGTTTCAAGGCTCGCTCGCAGGTGGCGCCGACGTCCCCCGTCCGCTTATTGGCAACGCGAGCCCCTCTCTCTATTGAATCAGCGCCGCCGATTCCTACAGCAGCCGGAGTGCGCGTCTAAAAATACAGACGAAGCAAAACCAAAAAAAAACAGCTGATGTTAAAGAGACAACATGCAGTAAAAGCTGACAACGATGTGAATGTAGTTGACTTTGGGATGGCGGGATGTGTGTGTAAACAGGACGCGATTAGCATCTCGCAGCAAACAAACGTCGGGAATGTTAATTGGATGCCACTTTGAAGCGTTCATTCATTTAGCCTCCATCAAAAGGCGCCGTTGTCGGCTTGAAAGACGAAGCCATTAACGCCAGCAAGTCGTCGTCGTGCTGCAGCAGGGAAGTCGCCTTTTATATTCAATCCCTCTTTTTTTCATTTTTACACCAATAGTCCATCAATGATTGTATATTTTTAGGTTATAAAAGTGTTAGAACTTATTACGTTGAGAACAAATTGCGTGACAAGATTTCATTTCTGCCACTCCCCAAAGGCTGAGTGTGTTTTTTTTTTTTTTTTTTTGTTATTAATACGGTGGTGCCTTGAGATATGAGTTGATTTGTTCCGTGTCCATGCTCTTCACTCAAAACACCCTTCTCGGAAATCATCTTTCCGCATTGAAATGAACGCAAATGCCATTCATCCGTTCCACCCACCCCACCCCCCGCCAGATTGTTATTTTTTTTTTTATATCAATAAAAAAATTCACTCTATATTGGACTTTATAAAAAGACACGGTGGAAATATAATTCAACAGAATGTAAAGCATGAAAGAGTTTGTATCTCATGATCTAATGTTTCTTCTGGTGTTTCCGCCTTGGCCACCGGGAGGCACTACTGTACAGTACAGTCATGCAGACAAACAAAGAAGAATCTTCTTCTTCTTCTTCTTCTGTTCTACCACTCAGTAAGTTGCTGTAATGTTAGTCCTTTTTTGTTGTTGTAAAGGATGGAGAATAATGTGAGTAATGTTATGTTATCTGTCTATGTGTTGTTCCACCATATATGGGTTCCAATATCCGTTTCTTCAGGGTTCTAAAACTGCGACTGTTGATACTAACTGTTAGCATGTCAATAGCGTTTTCCATTCATTTTGTCGTTGTTTGTTAGCATTAAGCTGTTTTACATGCACAACTTGTAATTCTCTTTATTTTATGCCTAGTTTGAGTGCAAACTCCAACTGGAAGTGGCGTTAAACAGCTTGAAACCTCATTTTTGATAACGGTTTGAGATCCAAGGTTTTGTTTCACAGTGGTGGGGACCGGGGTTCAAATCCCGGCCCCGCATGTGTGCAGTTTGCAATGTTCTCCCGTGCCCACATCCCAAAAACATGCATGGTAGGTTCATTGAATCTAAATTGCCCGTAGGTGTGAATGTGAGCGCCAATGGCTGTTTGTCTCTGTGTGCCCTGCGATTGGCTGGCGACCAGTTCAGGGTGTACCCCGCCTCCCGCCCGAAGATAGCTGGGACAGGCTCCAGCACGCCATGCTCCATGTGAGCTATTATGCGTTCATCTTCATGAGCATTTATCAACCCATTTTCGATACCGCTTATCCTCATTATAGTCGTGGGTCCGTTCATCTTGATGAAATTAAGTGTGTAACTTATTCATATTTAATTGTTTTGCTCATATTTTACCGAGCAGCCAGTCTCACGCCTCCTAAGCCGTAATAAGTTCCGATTTTACTATTTTAAGATCCGCTAGCTGAATCCAAGAAAAAGAAGACAAAGTAGTTGTTATCGTTAGGTATAGACCGATATCGGCGAAGGCAGAACGATATTCTGCCTTTTGATTAATATCGCCGTGTATTTTATTTTATTTTTTCCCATCCAACAGCCAAAAAAAGATCAATATAAAACTGGGTAATTTTCAGGGAACTATTTATTTATTTACTTATTTGCTTGCTTGCTTGCTTACTTACTTTTTATTTACATTTTCCATGACCTTTATAAGAGCTGCTGCTGACCCTGGGAACTCCCTGCACTTTTTTGTTTTAGAACTTAAAACAAAGATAGGTGAAAGCCATTTCAAACATTTCAGTTATATCAAATTTTTGGAAAACATGATTTAGTGTCGAAAACTTGAGGGGGCTATTTATTTGTTGAAGTTTTCATTGAACTTGACGAAACATGCTGCTGAGCTTAGAATTTTAAAACAAAGATGTCTGTCTTCTATGGTTACATTTTTTTTAACATGTTATAAATCTGAAAAGCTACTTAATACACATATGCTTAAAGGCATTTAAATGAAGTTAATTGTTTGAGTTTGTATTATTGACAGTTTATTGACATATTTTCCCTTTTACTGCAAATGAATATCTGCTCCAAATGTCGGCCTCCTTGACTGCTCATAATCGGTCTCGCATCGGCCCTGGAAAAAACTCATATCGGTCTATTTCTAGTTGTTGTTGCCTGGGTTAGGGTTAGTTAACTAGTTATTTAACAGGTTGCCTGTCAAGTGTGGACGTCTCCATAAGGCTACATTTCTAATCTGTCGTCCTTGAGTGGCGCGGAGACAGCGAGACAAATACGCCGCGCGTTCCCGCCACTGACAGCGCCGCCGAAGCCGAATCCACACACGAACACCAAGCGTCCCCGATCGCAGCCGCTCTCGGGCCTCTTCTGCTCGACACGATCGCTGCCTGTCATTAGTCAGCCAACCGCTAAATTATTCAAGCGTGCACATGTTTGGAAGCATCCAAACACAGCAGACACAATGCCGTGCAAAACGCTTTCATGCGCCGAGCGGGGGTAAAAAAAAAAAAAAAAAGAAAGAAAGACGGACCCTTGGAATGAATGAATGAATGAATGAATAAATGAGCGAAACAAACAAAAACAAGCAAGGGAGGGGAGAATGGGAGGAATACGACTGCGTAATTTAGTGCTTCCACTTCAATGCTGATCATATTTAAAGGGAATCTTAATGCACGTGTCTCTCCCGTCTGCCATTGATGTGCGCTCACCGCAATATGGCTGACAATCTATTCCCACACTGGCACCCGCTGCCACTCAACGCAAGCACAGCGATTAGACGCACTCTACTGGGGAGACACTGATGCCTTTTCAGAGGAAAGAAAACCATCAGCTCTGATGTGTGTGCGTACCGTGCGTTGACACTGTGCATGTGCTCACAACCAGTGTCGGCACTCCAAGGCTTCTTAAACAGTGTCATCTATTAAATATAATAGTAACTGTACTGTTACAATTAATCATCAGAAAAAAGAGCTTCAAATATGTATTAAAACAAATAAATACATGCGAATGAATTAGAATAGTACTGACAATACTAATGCAAAGGTAGGCTCGATGTGATTTATTAGCTGGAAAATTCAAACATGACATAGCCAGCACAGTTTCACTACAAATTTCAGAACAATAAAATCACATCTATACTCATCTGCAGGCTTCTGTTGCGCAATTTATTGAGGTATGTCATCTCAATAAATTAGAATGAAAATATTTTCATAGAGATGTACCTGTCCATACATGTGGTCCGCGGACATATTTAAGTCGCCAGCGGTTTTTCACCGGCTGATTCTGCATTTGAGAAGGGTGCCCGCAAGGTTCAGTGTTCCAGTCACGGACGAATTGCTGCATCCTCTTCCGCATACAGATACGTCTCCATGTGAGCCTATTTGCGCCGCTCTTTAAAGGGAATGAAAGGAGCCGCTTTGATTGGACAGGATTGAAGTCTGCTGCGGTGACACCCGCACCAGCGCAGACGTGCCACTTTTAAACACGCTGATGTACGCCGGCCACCAAATGACCCAAACCAGGTCGGAAACGCCCCCTCACAAAGTTACTCCAGGCGCAGTGCTGGATTTCTGCCAAACAGGAAAATAGAGAGTCCTAAGTGTCGATGCGGAATGCTATTTAAAAAAAAAAAAAAAAAAGAGGACGATTGTGGTAAAGGGGACTTGCGTGGTTAGATACGAAAAATGTATTAAATTCAAATGAAAGGAGAGCATCCTGCGCCATCAAGTACTTGAATGCAAAGTCTTCCCGTTTCACTCAGCTCTCGTCATTTCACCAATTTGAACAGAAATGAGGAATTTCAAACTGAATGCTCATTTTTACTCAAAAGTCAAATAGCAGAAGGCGCTCGTGGACTTAGTCGATTAGACGCTCACCGAGGTGAAGTGTGACGAGGATTGCTGTGATTCTCGCGTGATGACTTTTGGAACTTGCAGCACTTGGCGGGAAGCAACGCGGGCGTAGTAAAGTGGGTAAACAGCGTTTGACATGTTTTCAATGTGGTTACATTAGAACAAGCTGTGTTGGATGGCAAAGCTAATATTCCAGCCATGCAAATCATCAATCATGGGAAAAGGCATATTAATTATTCAGTCAAAGCGTCTAATTCAAGAATCAATGTCGGGAAGCAGAGGGAGTGCTTGGGATGGGGGAGGCAACGACGGGGCGGGGGTGGGGGGTAATATAAAGGAATAGGGAATTACCCCTCGCTCTCTGAGCTGTGGCCCGTCTCGTCGCGAGCTGTCAAAAACAACTCGTTTCATCTCGCCAAGTTTAAAGACGACTTTGGAAACATTTTCCCGCACAAAACTCGTTAGGTCTTTGTTCCTCATTAGTTCCCCCTTTCCGTCTCTGCTCCTCCGCCTCTTTTGTCCCCCGCCACTATCCCTCCGTCCTTTCTTTTTTTTCTTCGAAGTTCTTCCGCCGGCTGACTCGGGCCTTTTCTTGAAGTTTGCTATTGTGCCCTCTGATCTGCGGCAATTACAATCTCTTTCTTGGGAATTCATTATTTACGTTCGATTCAACAAATCCCATCCTTTGCGTCCAACGAAGTCGCGCTCAGTCAGCTCTAATACAAAGACCGACCACGTTAATGGCTACTCCTCAAAAGGTGTTTCCACAGGCTTCATTACTCGCCATACGTGCCGGCCGCTTCAAAGATCATTAGCATCTATTATTAATGGATTAATATCCAATATCTCACTATCGTTAAAAAAAAAAAAAAAAAAGTTGTGGACTGAGAGTTAACTTCAGAACACTCATTTGTGGCTCTCCGTCTGAACTTCTTGAACAAGATTTTAGGCCTCGGAAGCTCTCCCGAGGCTTTTCTCATTAAGGTCACAGGAGTTCGTCCGATGCATTTCAAGTGGCACAGACACCCTGAGAACACCTCATTCCACAAGAAATGAGGGTTTAAATCAGGCCGTTAAAGAAATACAAACCTCACTGAAATCATTTGAAACTGACCAAACTTGAAGTTGCTGACAAAGCTTCTAACAAAATGCAGAAGCTTTTTGGCATGTCAGCTTGAGGTTTACAGACGCATACAAGGAACACTGTCCCTACTAAGAAACAGGGAGGAGACTCGTTATGTTTTGGGGCTGCTTTGCTCCATCCAGCGAAGGGTGTTTTGAATCTGTGCGTGGTACGCTGAAATCTCAAGATGATCAAGGCGTTCTAGAGCCAAATGTGCAGCCCACTGTCAGGAAGGCTGTCAGCATGGCAACACCCCCCGTTAATAAATAGGCTTCCCGGTCACATAGAGTTTGGAGCATCAATCAGTGAAGGGTTAAAAATTTCCGTCGGTTAAGACCGTCATTGTCAAGTGGAGAAAATATGGCATGACAGTCACATGACTAAAAACTCCAGATACCTCAAAACTGCTACGTTTGTTTTGAGAGAGAACAAAATTGGTCCGTTAGGATGCGAAAAGGCCTGCAGAAACATTAAAGGAGTTTCTGGCAAGTACTGGCCATGCCCTACACGGCACAACAGATTTAGTCTTCTCTGTCAGGGCCGTGACGCAGAGTGGCAAGACGGAGGCCTGTTCTTTTGAAGGAAAACATCCAAGCCCGGCTACTAGGGTCGGGCATCGAGAATCGAGAACCGATTGGAATCGGGACTAACATTCCGGTTCTCCCGGAATCGTTAGAATTTCCAAATTTTCGGTTCGCAGTTTCGATGCCTACAGTCCGCCCACCCCGAAGAAGAAGTGGCGAAAACCAACGAAGAAGCGGCAAAAACCAACGATGAAGAATGCACATGAAGACGTGCTAGTGCCCAATGGCGGTGGCGGCGAACAAAAGTGTGTCTCAAATTAATAACCAGTCACCTCAGTGCAACACTTGGAATAAGTTGATATTGTGCAAAGGAGGCTTTCACGATGTGTAGCGTCTGACGCGCTCCGAGCCTCAGCCGACACCGCGCGGAGCTTCGGTCAAGTCAACTCTGTCAATTGGGTGAGTGAAACAATAAAATACGTCTACGCCAACATGGACACCGCTAACAAGGTCAACTGTTGGTTGCACTTTTGCACTGATGGTTTTTATTGTTTATTTTAGTCTCCAAACCAACGGAAGAGCCGATGACAGAAAAAAAAAGCTTAAGCTAACCTTGAGCTAAAATTTCACCGTCGCAACTTTACATCACAATGAATTGGGACAGAATTCACATAAACGTTGTCTCACAGGATCACAAACACTAATCTTGTGCCTCCTCTGTGAAAATCGGGAAGGGAAGCAGTGTTTTATAGCATCTGGTTCCATCCATATAAAAAAAAATTAAAAAAAACACACACACACAGCGTGCGTTTCGTGCCAAAATGCTGAGTTCCTGTGCGTACCCTTCAAAATAAAAGGCTACAAGCTTAAAACTGGAAGTCAAGTTAAAACTTGCATATTTAAACCATTTGACAAAACAGATGAAACAGTCCCAAATAGCTATTTTAACATTGCTATATTCAACTTTTAGCTGAAACATTCATTAATAAATATTATGTCAATTGGGTTGGTTCCACATACATTGCCTTTTAGTTCATAGGTTTGATATTGATACTCATTATAAAGAACCCCGAGTCAAATGTTCATTTTAGTCTATGCTGCGTCCTGCTTAAAAAATGGATGTTCATAATTTGGTCACCCTTTATTTAAACCATGCGAACTTTTTTGATCCAGCCCCCTGAAAGAATCGGAATCGTTTGGAACCGGAATCGAAACAAGGAACCGGAATCACTGAAATTCAAACGATGCCCAACCCGACTGGCTACACTTTGCAAAAACACACATGAAGTGTCATGTTTTATGAATTGTGAACTGTTCCAAATCGTACTCCATTTTGCCATAAAAAGCCTTCTACAAGAAAGATGAAGGGCTCTGTTTTCATGACGACGTGAATCCGGCACAGCGGGCGACGTAAATCTGCGGGGAGGCGCGTCACACCACGTTTTGGTCATTTCACAGACACGCGCAAACCAGTGTTGAAAAGAGAAAAGTCCCCGCCGAACGCAGCCGATTTCATTCTCAGCCAATTTCAGTCCTGTCCAATCAATTTCGAATCACCCTTGGGAACTTTAAACATCTGCGATGTCTTCTTTTCAAGACAACGTCACCACAGAGCCACCGAAGATGACAACAGACGGTGTTTGGGCGTATGATATTTCCGGTGCGATTTTTCAAGATAAAGATAAATAAAGTGTCAGCCATTTATTTTTAAGGGTATTTTTGTAATAGTAACAAGAGTTTTGGGATTGTAGTTGGTTGTATATTTTCAGTTCAAACTATGAATTACTATAGGTAAATATAACCAAAGGGAGGGCTTGAAGTACTTACATGTTTTTGATATTTAGGGCAGGGCTTGGTCCAATATCCCCTGTGAATAGCGCCGGCAAATTATTTGCATCCTAAGTGGACCTGTGGATGAGGACTTGCTGCGCAAAAAGTACAGCCGATTGTTTTCGGCAGTCAAGTGCACACAAGAAGGATCAGCAAAGACAACAGAGGGCCTTCTCTGTGCATGTTCCACAACACTGTGACTGTCAACAATCAGGCATAAATTAGCAGCCTTGGCCTCTACTCTAGTTATTCTAGTAATTACCTCCCTCGAGGGCACACACACACACACACACACACACGCACGTTTCCAGCGCTGCACGACACCTCGTCACGAAGGGAGGGGCCCGCACACATCAATACAAGATTCATCCGGCCTCTTTGATTGGCCGCGGAAAGAAAAAAACCACCAAAAAAACCTTGGGAATGATGGCGCTGATGAAAGGCGATCAGCACTTCCCGTTAGGGGACGGCCACCTCGCAGACAGACGCTGACTGATTGACGGACAGTTGTGAGAAGCCGACGCCGCTTCGGAGAGTTGGGCCAAGGCGGGCGGGAGACGGACGGGAAGAGCCAGACAGGAAGGAGGTGGAACGCTGACAAGCTCATCTCCATTTTTGACAATGGGGGGAGCGTCTGAAGCGGCGAGAACAGAGGGAGGACTTTAGCGCCTTTCATCTTGTCATAATTATCTCCAAGAAGCCACATGAAACGCTAAATCTCTAATTTTTTTGGTTGTTTATAAATTAGAGAACAAGGACGTTTTTTTTCTGTGACAACTTTGATGGCCCTTTCCCCCCCTCTTCCCTCTGTGCATGCTTGAGCAGTCCTGGGCTAATGACGGCGTCTCTTCTTGAGGCCAACGGGGGCGCGACGATGAAAATTGCAATAAAAAACGACACTAAACACAATTTAGCAAATGAACGGCGAGCTGAAGTGTCAGAATACGGAGAACGTCGTTACCCAAATTACTGCGTGTGAGTCAGTCTTTGAATGCCAAATGTGCGGGCGTCCGCCACTATTAAAAGGAGACATATTGTATCGTGCATATGCGATCTCTCCACAATTGGAAAGAGTTCCCAAGTGTCTTGGGAAAATGTCCGTGACAGACATGAAGTAGCCAAAGCATCACGAATGAAGGCCGACTTTCGACCTTCTTTTTCCAGCCCTGATGAAATCCGCCATTCCGAAAGGGGCTGCCGTGTCTCGCGCGAAGCGAGCCACTGCTCACATCAAGCATCTTCAGTCAATAAACACGGTGTGCCGCCAGAAAAGGGTCCGCTGTGATTGGCCAGTGTTCACTTCAGAAAAATAGGAGCGATAGGTAACAAATCTAGCATCTTAAATTCCATCCAGACTGCCAATGAGTACAAGAATCCATGGAGCGTCCATAGAAAAGTGCAGAATGGATGCCTCGTATACAGATCATATTTTCAGAAACAGGCAGACAACAAAAGACAAAAGCCTTACTTGGTTGTTTAGTTTGTTTGTTTGTCGGTTTGACAAGCAAGGGGAGAACATGCAAAATCCTCAGAGGAAGGCCGCAACTGAGATTCCCACCCAGAATCTCAGAACAGCGAGGCAGACTTGCTTACCGCTAGGCCGTTAAACTGCCATCGTCCCCAACGGCCATCAAGAAAGTGTACCGAAACGCCCGTCCTAAAATTTGGGGCTTCAATGATGCATATATTGCATGCTTTGTAAAGGTGGACAGACGCTGTCCACTTGCGGGAAACGTTGGACACATTTGAGACGGCTGACCCGTGATGACCTCTGACAAAAGGTCAAAGGTGATAAGGAGCACAGATGGCTGGCCAGCAGAGAGAGGGGACACTGAGCGAAGCCACACGTAGCAGGAGATACGTTTGTCTCACGCATATGTCGACAAGAAAACACAAACCTGCGCTAGCCCCGTGGACGCTAGCACCGTGTAGCGCAGATGGCTGCACGAGACATTACGAGGAAAATAGAAGGCCAAAAGTTGAATGAGAACGGAAATGGGGACATGCTGAAAGTGCTACGCTAAACTATGCCTGATTAGTGTGTACAAACAATATGCATGAAGATTACAACACACCAGGAGGAACTATGGAAGAAATGAAAGAGGAAGAAAGGGCTCAAGGTGAACGTTTTGGTTCACATTGAAATCCAAATACGAGATCTTTTGGTCCTGACAGCCTTGCCAAGTATCCAAATATGACAATAATCCCACCTTATAGACAGCAAAACGTTGTGGATTTACAATGCTGTCTTCAACCAATTAGCTGCAAAATTAAATTTAGTGGTTTGTTGGACTGGTTCACTCGCTTCACTTGAGTTTGGGTCATACTGAAAGAACGGTGGTTTTCCATTGGCTGGCGAAGACTGGAGGTTGCCGTGCGGCCACGGTCCGCCGGGTTCGGCTCCAGCTTTCTATGAGCCTGAACAAGATACGCGCTGTAGAAAACTCACAATCTATGCTCGTGTCATTGTTGACTTCTCAGAGACGTCCGTCCAGTGAGCCAGCTCAAATCCGGGTCGGGGAAAAAAGGTGTCCTACGATTGACTGGCGATCAAGTCGGGGGTAATGCCCGTCTCTCGCCCAAAGCCAGCCAGGATGGGCTCCCGCTCGCCTAATGAGGACAAGCAGCGCTATAGAAAATGGATGGAGGTAAATTCAGCTTGAAATTGCTTGAAACGTCAAGAGTGCATTCAAATCGAAATGCTGCCGTATGCTATGTGAGCCAAATAGGCGCCGGTCTAAAAATACGTTGCCTATTTCAAACAATAGCAGTGCAATTTTGTCTCCTGTGTCACCTTCCGTTATTTGGCCCTAATGGCAGTTTACAGCCACAAGGTAATCACTTGTTCCTTTCTCGCCCTCGGTGTGAATTCCAAGCAGGTCTACGACCACGCGTGTGTGAATCCTAATGTCTGGACGGGGAGCTGGGCGGCAAGCGAGAGCGAGGCTGACAGCGGTGCTCGACACGGGCATTAAATCATGCCCCGAGGAGTCCTCCATCCACGCGCCCCGCGACAGCCGCGCTGTCATCACGGCCGGGCCGCTTCCGATGTCTCTTGACATCGCCGCGGCAGAATTAGTCGCAGCATCAGATGTAAATTGCCGCTGTTCAAGGATGATAACGAGCGCCGAGATACACGTCGGTGTCGGTGACGCCGCGGGGCCTTGACGGGCTGTCCCGAAAGCCGCCCTCGGTTAGGCCTAATGGCGTTCCGGTAAGGCCGGGAAGGTGGCAGCGGGCGATGGACAAGCGGAAAGCGTTCTGGTCTCGGTGCCTGTTGCAGAAGCTGATGTCACTTCAACCATTCGGATGGAATGACTTTTGCAACTTGCTCTTCTCGACTGTAGCAAGGAGCTGAACAGAAAGAAAAAACAAAACAAACAAAAACATGTATTTGAGCCATGAACGGACTAATACATTTCCTAGGACATCTCTGCCTTTCTGTGACTCTTCTAGTCTCTCTCTATCGCTGTTATTACCTGCTGGTGACCCTCTACTCGGCTTGAGAAGATTTTGTTTGAAGCCTCGCAATGACGAGCTACCGCAGGTGTCAAAATGTAACAACTGTAATACCGCTTGGAAAAGAAATCTGCGGTGTTGTCCTCTACTTTCCTGTTAGTACATTTTGCAACGTACTTGTTGCTATGTAACGTGCACAACGTGTTCGGGCGGATATTGTATGTCACTTTTCACATCCATTTGAATTGGACCTCAGCGCGGCGTCGTATAGCTGACCGTGCCGCAGCCTGTGTGGGATTCATCGCCTGCCAGGGACTCGCGCCCTCTTCTGTCAAACCTCCGTCCCACATTTGCCACTGGACAGCGCCCGAGCACGCAGCGTGTACACTTGAGCTAACATAATGCAGTAATAGCTGCCAGCGTTGCCATTTTGCCAGCCCGCCCGCACCTGGCCCAGATGCATACATTTGCCATAATGAGGCGGGTGGCCTCGACAGACGCTCGTTGTGTCGCCACGGTCACATGGCGGAACTCCGCCGAGCGCTCTGGGCATCTGACTGATAGCGCCAGTCCCTCCCGCACTCACTTTCCCGTCTTTTTCTCTTTCGCCACCTCCGTGCGGGAACGTCTGCGTTCCTCCGCTTTGCAGATCGCTCAAGGTCATTAATTGAAGTGCCGACACACTAACAGCGTTCAAATCTTGCCGTAATTAAAATGGAATAAATAATAGATGATGTATATTTTGCTGTAATTGCCTTCTCGTTAGCCTCCTACATGCTAATTCGTGCGGGGGAGCTAATTATCGTTTCAATATAAAGCTGGCGGTGTATCCAAAGAGATGACGAAGATGAAGTAGAGAGGCCCCGTTGGAAAAAAAGGGAGTGGTCCAAATTCCCTGACAGCCACTTAATTCTCAAAGAAGTACAGGAAGTGGCAAAAAAGCCGGAAGCAAGAAGAGGCATGAACGAGAATTCCCAGTGGCCCGAAAGTCAAAGACGCAAAATGCGAAGCTCCGAAGCTGCGAGCCGCACCAGAAACGTGACGAGAGCCGTCATTCGAAACGCAAACACCTTTCTTCGTTTCATTACTCGCTACAGCTGCGTTGCATGTGGGAGGGTGACAATATATATATATTTTAAATGATATGGTCTCTCTCTGTCGACTGGTTAGCACATCCGCCTCACAGTTCTGAGGACCGGGGTTCGAATCCCGGCCCCGCCTCTGTGGCGTTTGCATGTTCTCCCCGTGCCTGCGTGGCTTTTCTCCGGGTGCTCCGCTTTCCTCCCACATCCCAAAAACATGCATAGGTGTGAATGTGAGTATGAATGATTGTTTGTCTATGTGTGCCCTGCGATTGGCTGGCAACCAGTTCAGGGCGTAGCTGGGTTATGCGCAAAGATGCTCCTCTACTTTTTTTTTTTTTCCGAAAGAAATAACTCTCAGTGAACAGAAAAGCTGAGTGATGTTGGCGTCAGTGTCCGATACGGCCTGAGCATTACAGAGTTCACCCGACACAAACCAGCTTTTTTGTGGCACGTATGTACTTTCCGCAGTCGGCACAGTAGCGGCCTTAAACTGCACGCGCTGTGGTGCTTCTCCAGCTGGAGAGATGCTTCTGATGTTACATCTCATAAGTTGAACGAACACTCGAGGCTTTTGTGGCTGAAATGATGACGTTGAAGCCGGTCATGCTTGCCGTTGGAGAAGTTTAACACGATGATTACGAGCATCGGCGCTTTTGCAAATAGGATTAGCCAAAATATGTACGGTCTGTACGGTAATGATTTTGCCCCCCCCCTGGGAATTTTATGTGCCCCCACCAAGACTGAAGTCTGGCAATGGGTCTGACTACAATTCAAAGAGTACAGTACATTTAACGTCTATGTCTGAAAATGACATCTTTACTATCATACTATTTATGCCAGCAATGTATAGTGACAGGCAGAACAATGAAATGCTCTTCCACTCGATGGTCATTAACCTGTGGCTCCACAGTTTGTGATATTTTTGATTTTGAGAGTTGATTTCCAGGGTGAAATATGTTCCTTGTCCCAGTAAAGGTTGGCCAACACTGACGAGAGAGTCATGATGTAGCTGGCACATGGCACTGCCAAAATCCTCCGACGGGTGTCGTTCAAAGGCCGCATGGCAGCGCACCGTCGCCCGCAACGCGTTTCCTCCCTCGTTTCTCTACTTGGGATGCGTGGTTTTGTGTCTTTGAATGCCCCCCCCCCCCCCCCCCCCCGTGCGGCGTCCTCCCGCTGCTCCGTGCGCGTTTAATGTATCCGTCATTCAGGTGGGGAGTGACGAGGCCCGCTCGCTCCACGTTTCTGGCTGAAAGTGAATTTGGCACATCTGGAGGCATGTTTATTGGGAGGGACGTCTTTTATTCTCCACGCGTTTACGTCACGCTGAGCTCGGCCAGGGCGCTCTTGATCCCGAACCCTCTGTGGATGCAGGGGGGGTGGGGGGCAAAAAACATATTTTAAATCGATATATTGGTCTTTTTGCACATACTTGGCAAATAAAGATGATTCTGATTCTGATGTGCAGCAGTAGAGAACCTGACCGGTCTCTCTACCCCAATTCGTCTTCATTGCTCTAGTATTCCTGCATACGCCAGTCTCCATTTTTCTTGGTGCCTTAATCTCCTCCCGGAATCCATTTGTGTCCTTATTGTGGCTAAGAAGTCAAAACAGGAGCCCCTCATACTCCTCCCTCGTTGTCCGTGTCGTTTCGACTGATGCGTTCAACCTGACGTGGTTTTCTCAGTTACCCGTAGTACTATTTGGAAGGGAAAGGTCTCAGAAATGCAAGCTTTCCACAGCTTTGACTCGCTGTTGATGCAAGTAGAAAATGTACGACCAGCAGGGCGTTGTAGTACAACTGGTCCTCAAAAGTGCTTAACTAGGAGAACTGGTCCTCTCGGACCACCCTGGGTGGTCAACAGGTCCTTGCGTAGGATTCATCACTTTGAGCCGTTTATTCAACTGAACAAGCATTTAAACCCAAAAACACAAAATGAGAACACTAGCGGGGACCTTTACGAGGACCGTTCTCAAAACCAGAGGCACGTTCAGTTCCTGATGTCACACACTGGGCCACGCCCCTTAAAGGCTCACATACAACACTACAGTCCGGAGGGACTTTTCTTTCATAAAAATACGTTACAAAAAGGCTGGAAATTATGAATGGCCTTTCAATTTGATATCCGAGTAAATCTAGTTACCGGGTCGGTTAATTCATTAGTCACAGTCACTGTACAACTTTCTCCATGTGACTTTGCAAACGAGTGTTTGAAACAACAGAGGGCGTCGCAAACGGGGCCGAGCGAGGTGAGCTGCTGATGCAGTGGAAAAGCCGACTGGCCCTTTAAATTAATGAGCATCAGAACACTTCGGCGGCGCTCGGCTATTAGGATGGGAAACTATTTGAAAGTGAATTTTAGATATCCGGTCGTGTCGCTTTTTTGCCTGGGAGTGGCAGGTGAGAGATGCGCTCGCACACGCGCACACACACACACACACACACACACACACGCACGGCACGGATGATCAAAAAGGGCCGATGGCTGCCGACCATTATGCCAATGACACTTTGAGTAAGAAGTCCTCAGAGCGCGGCGACATGACAGCCATTAGGGATCCAAAGTGGGACTTTAAAGGGCAGCTGCAGGAAGACTGTCAGCGCCCAATCAAAGGCGCACAAAGTTAAATCTTCATAATGCATCACGCACAAGAGCTCCGACACTCCCAGCGAAGAGGGAAAGAAGAACAAGTGTCCCGTGCACGGCGGCGGCCCGCAAACATCAAGCAGACCCCTGAAACAAAGTACTGATGAGGTGAGTTCAGAGAGAAACCAAAAGCGATGGTGGCGAGCGTGGGCGCCGTTGTGCGATGGTGGTAATTGTGCGGGTGCCATTATGCGATGGTGGCAAGCGTGGGCGCCGTTGTGCGATGGTGGCAATTGCTCGGGCACCGTTGTCCGATGGCGGCGAGCGTGGGCGGCATCGAGCGATGGTGGCAATTGTGCGGGCGGCATCGTGGGATGGCGGCGATTGTGCGGGCGGCATCGTGCGGAGAGATCGTTGGACTTTGTTTCATGTGAGAGAGGCAGTGAGTGAGTGAGTGAGTGATTGGCATCCTCACACTTCCCCAAACACTGTACTACAGGGGTCGGCATAATATGGCCCGGGGACCACATACGGCCCACTCCATTCTTTAATCCGGCCATCCTGCGATTTTAACAACAGTGATGGAGAAATACTGAAGTGCAGATCCGAAGTGGTTAGCAACAGTACCGCACGAGCGCTCGCTGCATGACGTCATCGATAAAGCCACAATTTTCATTTTCAGCCCTGTTACCTTTGAGCTGTTCTCCCAAAGTACATACATGCATACTGTTAACAGTATTTTGCCACAAAAAAATAAGAACAATTATTTGTTTTTTGCTGTTACGGGGGATTGTCCAAAAATCACAAACGGGTAACGTTGTGTGCCGCCCGTTTTCCATCATGTCAACCAATTTCTTTTTTCTCGGAATCATTCCCCTGACCCGAAGAATCCCAAATGGTCCGCCTGTGTGAGCCAGGAATTAGACTGAATTAGAAAATCTGACGTTCCACATTTGTTACAGAACTTTTTGTTTTATTTGCGTAACGATGTCACGGTTCCGCTTGCTCTTAAATCACAAGTGGTACTGTCCCGCCATCTTCTGCCATTCAGCCAGCAAGTCGCCCGCTTGCCAATCCACATACAAATATATTCTTTTGCATTTGAAGAATTTCTTTTCTCTTTTTGCCTTTTGCCGTGATCCAATCCGATGGCGGAAGTAGCCAGCAATCTAACAAACGTACAACGCTAAACTCTTGACTCTTATTTTCTCTTTTTGCCCTTTCCATCTTGAGAAACAAACACAATTAAAACACGTGACAATTTATTTTCCGGATAGAATCGTTCCCCTGTTCTTCAATGAAAAATGCTTGTCGGGCATCTTACATTCATTGTTGATGTCATAGTTTTTAAATCTCGTGTTGAAATTCTGTATTTGTGTAGTTTATGTATTTTTTGTTTCCTAAATTCATTTAATTTAGGAAATATTAGGAAATACAATACAGAGATGCATTACATGCTTTTGACAGAATGACGAACGTGTATTGTTTTACCAATTACTTTTTTTTTTTTTTTTTATTGAGTTGAATATTTTAAATATTGTAATAGTTTTTGTTTTGGGTGAAAATCTACACAATGTCCTAAAAAATACAAAATGTACTCATTGGAAAAAAAACACTATATAAAAATAAAACTTCCAATCACTGTATAGTTAGTATTGTTTTTTTCTTTCCTTCATTTTTAATTGATTGGATTTTCAATTAGATTTTAATTCAGTTGAATGTTGGTTTTGATTTTTTTTTTTTCATTGAAAATCAAACAAAAAATACTGTACAAGTACTGTCAAATGTTATTAGAGTTCCGAAATTCTTGCTCCGTGTATATTTGTTGGAGATTTTCGCATTTGGAATAATGTTGTGGCCGATAAGAATATGTGAGCACCACCAAGCAGACCGCGCGGTCTTCTGTTAACATCGGATAGACAACAGTGCAGCAGTGTGTGCTTTTTTTTTTTGCTGCCACATTGGACTGGAGGTGCGGCCGTTGGCACGGCCTGAGCGCTCGCCGCCGCTTCTCCCTTTTTTGGCAGCAGACGAACGGCTTCTAATGTGTCTCCGTGTCGCGTAATCAAGGATTTGACACTCTTTGAATCTTTGATGTGGGAGACGCCCGCCACACACACTGTACACGCACACTTGCATGCACACGTCTCTGATCTGCCTCCAATTAATGATGTCAAATGAGTATATTTACAGGCTCATTAGGTTACCACTGCAGAAGTAGAGCACCGCCCAACCGCGCACACGCACACACGCACACAAGGACCAAGGCTCCCCGTGTTGACATCCCCTTGGAGGGAGGCCTCGTGGCAAAGCACCAAAGTACATTTCGCCAGCGCATTTCATATCTGCGCCTCAGTGTGATAACTCGGCCGAGATGCGCGCACACACGCGCATCTGCACCAGTTTGGAGACTTTTCAGGGCCAGTTCGGGCACAGCCAGCCAAACGAATCCTACCTGGAGAATTCCGAGAGCATCCAAAAGCCGAACGACAGGCGTGCCCCTTTACGCTGCCTGTAAGAGCCCCCCCCCACCCCCACCCCGGCCTTTTTATATGTCGCTGTTCTGTATTGCAATTTTCTGTTTCTGTTGAAAGGGGTTTTCACAATGCAGGGACGGCGGTTGCAAATTTAACACCTGACATTCACTTCTGGAATTATACTCTCTCTCTCGCAGAAAATGAATTTTTAGTCTCAATTAAATACAATAACAGTTTGAGAACGAGGATGAGTAAAAACATTTCTGCACCCAAACTAGTATCCCTCTTTTATTAACTTGCGTCGTGCTTATCGGGGAAAAAAGAAGAAAATCACTGGACACAAATTTGCTGCAAGCTGAATTCTGGCAGGACAACAAGGGACTGAACAGGAAATGAAACAACATTAAAAAAAATGCTCATTTAGCCAATAATAACAACTAAATAAATACACTTGTGGGTTGTTGTTTTTTTTTTTTTAAATTCAGACAGAGAATCTTTGAACCCCACCAGCTGGTCTTTTTTAGGCTGGCACAAGAAAATGCCACAGATCGTTCTTTTGGCCACCGACATCAAACATTTTCTTAAATAAAGCCATGGACGGGGAATGTCTTGCTTCTCCCAATCTGTTGCGTCGTCGTCGTTCCTCTGTGTCGCCAAGGAGTAAAAGTGTTTGTTACAACTCTCAAGCACCAATATTGGGGGAACACTGGAAGAAAGACGCTGTTGTTAGCAGTGCAACAAAGTAAGAGGCATTGCATGCATGAATAAAACAATTCATTTGTTGTTAATTGTGTGGAATGGTTTGTAATTAAAGGGGAATTGACAGTTTTAAAACTGCTAGCAATATTTGAATATAGCTTGATTTCAGCGTCTGTGGCCAAAGAAACGCCCCCGGCTCACTAAACGAATCAGGGAGAGACCGTCTCGTCGCACTGGCCCGGCCGCCCGAGTGCAGCTCGTCGACGGCATGCTGGATTTGGCCTGGAGGAAGGGAATAGCTGTGGGCCGCCTCAAAAGTGCGAATCGGGGTCGCACAATGTTAGATGACCTGTTGCCTGCTTGATGTTGTATGTGCAATCACTTAAAGAAATAAGAGAGGCGATCAACTTACCTGGTGACTCTGTGAGAACGGTGACACGATGGACGTGGTGCTTTTCCAAGCTCATGCAGGCATCCACAAATAGGACACACGCCGTTATATATCTATACTCTTGATCTGAAGAAGAGAGCTGTCCAATTCCTTGTTTTTACCTTTTTTTGCTAAATAAGTAAATATTAAATACATTTAAATGAATTAAATAATCTGGCCAAGAAACTATGATAGTCCCTGCGAGCCTCCGTGTGCGCAGTGGGCGTGTGCAATCACGCAGGCCCAATGTTTGGCATGATTCTGCCCTCAAACCAGCAAGAAAACAGGAGTTAAGAACATTCAGGGATTCAGCCAGTTTCTATATTGCTTGTCCTCCATAGATGTGAGCTGGAGCCGATCCTAACTGGCTTTGCGCGAGAGGCAGGTACATACAGTCGAGACAAAAACCCCTTCACGCTCACATTCACACCTTCCGATTCTTCAGTGACCTCATCCATTTTCAATTCACCAACCCTCGTCCAGAATGAAAGAAGCAGCAGGAGCCGTAGAGCTCATTACGATGCATCAGCGTTGTTCATGTTTCATTCATCAGGCGACTCTGCCGTCCTTCCGGCCACACATTTTGTTCCTTGTTAGCATGCATTGCAGATTTAACCTCTCTATCGCCCCCTGTTGGCTTGGAGGTCAGGCCGTGTGTGTGTATTTTTGGTGGGGGCCCTCCCATGAAGGTTCTGTATGGGGGGCCCGTAATCTGGATGTGTGTACATGGTTTTGTGTATCTGTGTGAGGCCTCCGCAAACTGACATAACTCGCCTCGCTCAAAACTGCTTCGACAAAAGAAAAAGAAAAAAACTACACACATACATGCAAACACACGCACACAAACGCCAGAAAGTGACACAGTGGGAATTTATTTTGTATATTTACTGGGTTTTTTTTAAATTCAGTAATGGATATGTTTTAACATGTAACACTGGAGTATCGTAATTTCTCATGTATAATTTGCACCCATGTATAATACACACCACCAAGTTCACCTCAAAATTCTACCTATGTATAATCCACTTTTACGATACATGATTTTGCTTCTACCCACATGATCAAAACATGAAGTATTATCTGTATTTTGTTATTATTCTGAAGTTATGCACTTGATTTGAAGATGAAATACTTTTTTTTTATTTGCTTGCGCTTATTTTGAAATTCACATCCCTACTTTTATTTAGTAAATGAGAAAACACACAGTTGCGCTCATATGTTTGACTATCCAGGCAAAAAAAAAAAAAAACATTTCACAAATTCTGCCAGTGTACGTTAATTTATGAGCACAACTGTACATATATGCAGTCATACGTACCCCTTGTCATATTGGAATGAAAGTGTAGGCTCCACCTTTTTTATAACCACTAGGTGGCAGCATATTAGAAGGAAAGTGTACACCTTTCTCATAACCTCTAGGTGGCGGTGACATTGGAATTAAAGTGTATAGCTTTTTCATAACCTCTAGACGGCGGCATACATTTATACAATGTGAATTTTTTTTTTCATTTTCCCCCTATACCCATGTATAATGTGCACCATTGACTTTTGACAATTTTTTTGGGGGGGGGGGGCAATACGCATTACACACAAGAAATTACAGTAAAATATACTTACTTACCAGCTCTTCAAAGTCACTCATGCACACACACGCACACACACACACACACACATTTCCATTCTAACATTTATATCCTCCCACTGGGAAGCGCATTTAGATTTTTCCCATCTTACGTTCCCAAATGTTGTCTTAAGATATGAAAAGACTTTCTAGTAGCAACATTCCTATCAGGCTCGATCACATGAGCCCTTTTTTGTTTTCTAATGTAGCCCAGGCATTTCTTTCTTTCTTTCTTTCTTTTTTTTTTTTTTTTTTTTTTGCTCCTCCGGTCGTCTCTTATGCGGTTGCACATACATTAGGCTTTGTGGTTAAATTATGGATTAAGGTCAATGTCAAAACAGGGAAGATGTGTAATCTGCAGGGAGTTTCCTTTTATTCATTATTACAGTGCAGGCTGAGCACAACTGTCAGCCGGCCGTGGTTATGCTCAGCGTGGAGCCCCCCCCCCCCACCACCACCACCATCATCATCATTTCCCCCTTGACTCTCCCCTCCTCCTCCCCCGCCACCCTCTTCATCATCATCATCACCCCCCCGCCCCCGCCTGGACAGGCTCCTGATAGATAGATTTAGCCAGCTAAGCCATCTCACTTTGGGATCTCCCTCTTCTTACAGCGCCAATCTGAGAGCTGTCAAGTGCTCCTACATGCCGTGTCATCAATCTGATGTGGGGGGCGGGGGTGGCGTGAAGGGAGGTGTCACGCCATCCGCTTGTAGTTTGGGGTATTTGTCTAATGTGGAATCATGTCAGGATACAGCAAGGCAACACGCAAAGGCCGCCCCGTGTGACTTCCCACTTGTGGAGGAGTGAGAAAAAAAAGCAGAAGCAGGTGATGAGGGAGTCTTTTTGTTTGTTTGTTTTTAGTCAGGCTAGAACAAAAATAACGGTCGATAACATCACAGTGGCGATATACCAACGTCAGATATTGATACCAACACCAAAAATAGGATTTCATCTCCGTGTGAGTTTTTTCATGTTTGTTTTATTCATCTGAAATGTGCTGAAAAATATGTAAACTGCAATTATTTTTCTCATTCGCCATATAGTTGAGAGTTTCCGGCTCAGGTCTTCCTTTGCATTGTAAACGTTTTGTATTTTCATTGTTGAATTTGTATGATTTTCAATTGTATATTATTATTAGTAGTTTCGGTGTGTGTGAAGTAATTTAATTCCAATCAAGTCATTTAATTCATGGCAGACATACGGCTGACAGAACGAACAGTGTGTTCAAAGTCCTGACAGTAAAAGAAACGCCCCCTCGACCTTCATCCTCCGGCGTCGGTTGCCCCTCTCGCCCTCCGCTCGCCAAAATGGCTTCCGACCGCTGGGCCTAATTATCGTCCGGTCGCCGGCCCGCGCCGGGCGAACGCCTCATCAGAACGCCGATCGGACACGAGCCCCGGCGCCGGCCGGGCGCCTCGCGCTAATGAATACTAATGAACGGTTAGGGCCGCAGGGACGCCGTCAACGTGTCAGCGCTGCGCGAGCGCCGAGGCGGGAAGGTAACGCCGCACGAATGTGCAAACGTCTCGGCGGAGGTAAACAACTGAGTGGGCCGCATTTTGCTCAACAATACAGCGCTGCCAATATTGTCTTGACCTTAATATTTATGAATTCATGGTAAAAAGTTCAATATATATAGCATTGTTAAAATCGTTATTTGGGACTGTTTTATCACGTCAAATGGTTTATATGTGCAAGTTTGAACGTGACTTCCTCTTTGAAGCTTGTAGCCTTTTATTTTGAAGGGTACGCACGGGAACTCAGCATTTTGGCACGGAAATGAACTGTTATCGTTGTTGTTTAAATGCATGGAATCAAATGCTATAAAACATTGATTCCATTTCTTACCCAAGGTTAGCCTTTGTGATACTGTGAGACGTTCATGTGAATTTTGTCCCAATTCATTGTGAAGTATTAGCTCAATGTTTTCTGTCGTTGGTTTGAAGAAATAAACCATCAGTGGTTTAGCGCGGCGTCGGCTGAGGCTCGGAGCGCGTCAGACGCTACACATCGTGAAAGCCTCCATTGCGCAATATCAACTTATTATTAGTATAAGTGTTGCACTGAGGCGACCGGTCATTCATTTGAACAAAGTTAAGACACACTTTTGTTCACCGCCGTCGCGCGTTCTTCTTCGTCGGTTTTTGCCGCTTCGTCGCTGCTTTTCGCCACTTCTTTCTTGTTTGCGTGTCGCTGACGAGATCTCCAACTTGTTTGACGTGCGCGTACATAATCTCCCACTCTTTGAATTTCAGTTCCACTGTCCCGTAAACTCTTTTCATCCCAGCCGACTGTCGCTGCTCTCATAATAATAGTCAGCTTTTAGGTCAACGGCCAATGCTAATTACATTGCTATTTCAATGAATACGTCCCTGCAGGTTTCCAAATCAAATCAGCTTTAGCGCTGCAGTGAGCACAGTAAATGACAGTAAAGCCACTTGAATGGGAAAAGGAGGATTTTAAGGTGACGCGGGAGCAGCTCTCATTTGAAATGTGTTTACATGAAGTGCTCGTTGTCGCGTGATAAAATGATCCCGCGCTCCGGCAAGCGTTTGAAGGCACTCGACACGTTTCACTTCACTCCTCATAGAGCCACAGATGACCCTGATCGCAAGTTTCAAGAATCCGCTAAAGCCGCCGTTCAAAATGCGCAAGTTGCCGCAAAAGAACTGAACGAGTTGAATTTGGGAGTGTTCAAGAAAATGAAACGTTTCATCTGCGGCGGGAGTCGCAGGCGCAATCGTTGAACTTTGGTTTGTCTACACGCATGTTTTTTTAGGAAAGGTGTGAAAACAACACTCCAAGATAGGCCTACAGATAGATAGCTTGTGTACAAGGGTTAACATGAAAAATATGAAAAGGTTTCAATGTGCAATTGGTAAATGTGCCGCACTTGAGTATGCGAGTTGATCTCGCTGCACACCGAGCGATGCGTTCCAACGGCGCGGACAAATTGCACCACCTGCCGCTGTGTGCGCCTTCTACAAGTCGCCGTCGAGTCTGCGACCAGTTTGAACCAAATTCTGAATTGCAACGCGTGGACGTCGCGCAATCCAAACGCTGTGTGGACTTTGCGTGTTGTCTTCGGGCTTGCGTGGATTTTCTTCAGCTCTTCCTCCCGTATTAAGAAGACGAAACCTTCTTTCTGTGTTTCATTGAAGACTGGCTTTGTTGTTCGTCTTTTGTGCCCTCTGATTGGCTGGTGACCACTACAGGGTGTGCCCCGCCTCTCGTGTAGGGAAAATGGATGGATGGATGTATCGCATGGAAAAAAATACTGGCGTGAAAAGCGAAGCGTGGAGAGTCTTTCTGTAAATGGATGCATGAATGTGGTCAGTGAATGGGGCTACCATTGCCATGCGTATACACTACAGGAGAGAGAGAGAGAGGCATGCCCGCGACCCTCGTGAGGATAAGCCGTACAGAAAATGTGTGCGTGTGTATATATTGCAAAGTATTTGCCTGTTTATTATACTTTCAAATTGCGAGATGGGTTAATTAATGAGGGGGCAATCTTGAATTAAAGATGTAAATCCTGACACTTTGGCATGAGGGACACTGGTCTCCAAGGTCTGGATTATTCTGAGCGTCTCCCAATTAACACCGTGTCTCTTCTTTTATGTTCACTTCAATTAGGAGCCTTTACCATTTTTAAATTCTTTTCTTCTCACTCGTTGGAGAACGTCAGCGAGGCTGATCAAAGGCGGCCACGCACCATAGGTAACGCTGCTTAGCATAAAGACATCTGCATATTTCCTTTTCGCATGAATTACGCCGAGCGAGCGCGGAGGCGAGCGGCTGCGCCGGGAAGCGCACGCGCGGTGACGGCGGGCTCCCGATACAAGCTGCCGGCGGCGGGGAGCGGCAGGAGCGGCAGGGGCGGCCGGTCAAAGAGGGCCCTAAGGCGCTGCCCCGCCACGGATGGTGCCGCGTGACATTTGGGTTTTTTAAGATGAGCGGGATGAACAGCAGATAGTGAAGGATGAAGGATTTCAGTTGGTTTGGCTCGCGCGTTGTCTGAGTCTTGACGCCTTTCCGATCTGGGGCGCACAAATCTTTAGCCGTTGCCTGGGTTTTTGTTGCGGCTCCGTAATGGCGTTCGTCCTGGGCAAAAAGAACATTTCAGATATCCATAACTACGTGCCCGTGGCAGGGGGGCAGCCCAATTTTGGGTGGTTCTCAAGCGATCGTCCAGAAATCCGCAAATAGGCGAATTTGCAACAGGCAAACCGCGACTATCGGGGTGTTTCATTGTTGTTAGCGCCGATGTGTTCGGTGCGGCGGGATTTTCAATTTCCGGTGGTAAGCGGTTGCAGTTTGAAGCGGGAAACCGAGCGGCCCAAACAATATTTTGCTTCCAAATCGATATTGATGTACAGCCGTCTTGCTAAGCTACACAGCATCTGAAGTGTGATTATTTTCTCATTTGCTAGATTATTTTATGCTCGTCGCTGCCTTCGAATGAACACACGTCCCCGTGCCTTTGTGTGCGCATCGCCATCGTCATCATCATCATCACCGCATTCCTCCGTCAGCCGCAGCAATAGATCAATGAGCAAACGAAGTGAGCGGCACCGTTCTATTGATGTCGGCTCGCTCTTCCGTCCCGCGCTTATCGAACGCTCTTCAGGCCGACCGAGTGCTGACATCGGAATAAAGAGGCCGGCCGTGCGCTTCGGCAGCCTCGGGCAAGAAGAAGAAGAAGAAGAAGAAAGGAGAAGAAAGGGCATCTTCTGAGTCTGCAGTGCATCCAAAGTGCTCTTTGTGCTCACATTTACTGCTTAAAAAGATTCTTTAATGAGACACACGGAAGGGTAATATCAGGAGGAACTCCACTCTGGCCGTCATCACAGCATAGCTGTGATGAATGATGAATTAAGTGCTGGTGTTGGCGCTCGCACAGCAGCCGGGCTTGTTTTGAAACGTGTCACTTTCGCTGAAGACTCCAAACAAAGCCAGATGTTGCATATATATCATCCTTGACATTGCATAGATTTGGAAGAGACTATTTTTAAATGCGCTGCACTTTCACCTCCAATGAGGAGCTGACAGCATATTTGATCAATTGTTCTTGACTTTGCGATGATAATAATAATAATATATATATATATATATATATATATATTTTTTTTTTTTTTAAATTAAAGGTTGACACATTCAGACATCAAAACTTGACGTCGGTGTCTTTTCATAACCTGAGTGTCACAAGGCATTAGGAGGAAATGATGCTGAGAGAACACAGGACAGACTGCCATCTAGTGGTCCAATAAATTACTACTTGGACCAGAAAAGATGACAAGAACCTCGAAATGGACCACCACTCAGCCCCCCCCCCTCACAGATGCAAACTCATGCGTTTATGTGAATTTCTCCAAAGGTATTCATGCATTTAACAAGGAGTACTTGGGCCAAAATGAGAGAAAAAAAATCAACTTAGAGAGAATACAGTTGTATATTTTTGAAGACAAATTCACAATTTAAGTCATCATATTACAAACTTTTCTCCCAAAAAAGTCATATCTTTGGATTATCATCATAATAATACATTTGTATATTTTTTTTTATCATAATACTAAATGTTCTCAAGAAAAAGTCAGATCTTTGGATTTTCATCATAATAATACATTTGTATATTTTTTTTATCATAATACTAAATGTTCTCAAGAAAAAGTCAGATCTTTGGATTATCATCATATGAGAACAAAGTTGTAAATGTTTAATTAAACATATGAGCTAGAATTAGAACAGTATTTTTCAGCGGACTTTACAAAGTAAAAAATCTGATCGGCTCGATCGGTGTCGGCCGATAATCGGCATTTGAACGCCGATCGGATTTAATGTCATAATTCGCCGATCGTCGATCGGCTCCGCAAAAGACGTTTACTCGGTACAGTATATTTGAATTCGAAAGCTCGTTTAATTTTAGCCTTGTCGCGTGTCTTTTGACATCATTTACGAGATCGCTGGGCTTTGTCAAATCAAACGCGACCCGGATCCGCTCGTTACCACGGCCACGACAACAACAGTGGATCGCGCGTGTGTTGTGTTTTTCAAAAAAAGAACAAAATGGGGAAAACCGTGTGCTGGTGGTCACCGGTGGTCGGGAGGAGACGTTCGTTCGAGGATCGCTTGACGTATGTTCACGTGCTTTGAATGCGATACGGCTCACAGGCAGGCCACAAAACGTTATGTAGCCTAGCGAGCTCGTGCTAGCGCTAACGGTTGTACGTAAACATGCCGCCGTTCTGTCGAATCACGCTCTAAAGTTTCGGTGTGGGTGAAGTAGTTTAATTACAAAAAGTTAGCCCCCATTATTTGTGTCGTGTTGTAATGTTGGTTTGAGCTGACTTCATATACGTCGCCACTCGAGTGATGTGGAAAAAATAATGGAGCAATTGAGGTACTGCCATGCCCGAGCATGTGGGCAAGGAGAGTCACAGTCGCTGATCCACTTTTCACCGTTCATTGAATGGGACAAAGTCAAAACTATTCAATAAACCAGTTTATTTTATTAGCAGTGTTGCCACCGTTAGCTTGAAAAAAGTAACTTCGCTACTTTGCTGATGACGTCATCTTAAAAGTAACTTGATTTCCAAAGTAACTTTTTAGTTACTTTCAGCAGCTGTCAAGTGGCAGGAATATCACAGTACCAAAAAAAAGCATGAGCTTAATTGTACCCATGACTTGGTAATGTACGCCACACCAGTTACAGAAAGGAGCAACTTAGAGCAGACTCCACAGGCCGGAGAGACACCGAAATATAAACAAGCGCGCCATTCTTCTTTCAAGACTCTTAACTGATAGATTAGATAGATCGAACGAACGAACGAACGAACGAACGAACCCTTGTATTGTCCTCACGTGACGTCATTGCCCCAGACGCCTCCGTTTATAAATATTTCGCCTTTTTTTTCGATATTGTAGTTGGTCGTTGTGTGCATTTTAGTTAAGAATATAGTGTTTGGTCTGTTGTCTTCGTCATTACTAAAGCAAAGGCTGAAAATTGGCCTCCACTTATGACATGCACCGTGACTGAATCAAGTGTCTTTGTTCTTGACTTGCCGCATGTTCCCAAGCACTGTAGTTTGTTAAGGGGAAGCGGTACAGAAAATGGATGGATGGGTATCGGATGGGTACCGGATTGATTTTGTGTCATGAGCAAAACATTCGCAAACAGAGGCGACGTTTCCCGTTGAAATGAATGGAAATGCAATGAATCCCTTCCAGTGGCGCAACGACCTTATTTGGATCTCTGTGCGGTTCCAATGAAATTCTGTGCAATATCGAAATAGGAGAAAACACAATTTCAAATCAAATCAAAAAGAGTGGATTCGCTAGCAAAGCGCTGTGCTAACGCTAAATGGCCGCCAACAACAAGGTGCCGTTGCATTGTGGGATGTGGCAGCCATTTTAGGGCATAAAACAAAGATGCCGATCGTGGTTATGCGCCACTTCTGATGCAGTTCTGAGGAGCCTTGCGCAAGGACTGATTTATAGAACAAAACCATGAAAGATCATTCTTTTGGAATAAACAACAGATGAAACGCAAATGAGTATGAAAAATGTGTTTGTCAGCTTCAGAAGAAGGAAGTGATGTAAGCTTTTGCGGCTATTTTTGACAGTAACGTAATGGATTACAATGACATACATTTTGTAATAGAATTACGTAATCTCGTTCCATGTAATTGTTACTCCCCGACGCTGACAACAAGGCACTCCTCCACTAGTTCCTGTAAAGTCGAGAAAAAGCAGAAGATATTTGCAACGTCCAGGCTGAGAGTCACTGCGGTCGTCTGTGACCTCGCGGCCGGCGCTAATGGCCGTCCGGACGAAGCGGCGCACTTCTCCTGCTTCGCAACATGAAAGTCAGAAAATAAGCGAGGCCTCCACGCTAGCAAGATCGTTAGTGCCGGCTTTCATCCTCCCCTGCGCTTACTGGAGGTTCGGGAAGCCTGCTCTCCCTCAGCCGAGGCCTCACCTTTCAACACACACACACACACACACACACACGCACAGGTATCTCTTTCATTTGGCCCGCTTGAATTTCATCATGGACTTTTACATCAGATTAGCGGCAGGTGGGCGTGTCGACGCGTCACGGGGCCGCCGCTACTCCAGGAGAAGACGTGAATAATGCACGCGCCGAGGCGGCCGCAACACGGCACGCCGCCCGAAACGTGGAAAATTCAAGGACTCATCTGCATCAGCGAGCGTCTGCATTTGATTCCATTCCAAGGTGGCTCGCGTTCATGAAAGGGAAGCGAGTCGCACGGCGAGCGGCTGCCTTCGCGCGCGCGATTGACGAGATGTCTTTCGCAACCAATGAGGACATGGAAAAGAACATCTTTATTTCTGTTGATTGTTATTATTGCAGAAACCATCAAATACAGTTTACTTTTTACAAAGTAACAATATGCAGTCTTAGAAATATATACAGTGCGCCCCTACACATTTTCCCTGTTCCACATTGATGAAATCAGCGGTTCGGTTGACAGATGTTTTGTGGAGGCCATCCTCCATGATTTGCTGAAAATTCACCTACTTACTGCTTTTGGCGCCATCTTCTGGCATCTTGGTGTCCAGGGTCCATTTTGAAGTGAGTTGAGGAGTTCCGTTGAGACAAAAGTCGCGCTTTGCTGCCCTACTCCGGTATATGCGGAACGTCACATGTGCAAACCCAGAAAACAGGTTAGCGGACTTCCTGGGAATGCCTCATCTTTCTTGCAAAGATTGAAACGGAAAAGATGAGTTTCCCTGTTACGGTTACGTATGAAAGGGCTGCCAGAGTAATATCAGTGCAGCCGTCAGGTATGTCTTCGAGTAAAGATTCTGCTGATTGGGAACCTCTGTGCTGGTGTCAACCCAAATTGAGCGTTAACATCTTAGCAAAAGCACGGCTCTTGCGTTGGATCGCCGCTGCGCGTCGTTTGACAGCACGTGTGCTTAAAATGCGGCTCGCCATTGGCGTTCACGCCGCTCGCTTCGTCCTCTTTCATGAATATGTGATCGGCGGAGGCGTTGTTTCCGTTTTAAAGTCACATCCAAACGAAAGAAACAACCTCCATTTTTTTTCCCCGGGAATCTCAATGTCGACTCAAGACAAGAAAAAAAGCCATTCAAGTGTCTCTGACTTGCAGGGCGCCATTTTGGGAGGTTGATTCGAACGGCTTATCAAACGGGGGGGGGGGGGGGACGTTTGGGATCAAAGTCAGTCCCGGTCCAAAATACCGCAAGAGCGGTGGCGTTCTTGTAAAATAGTCGCCAGCGCTTATTTCAACAACGTGTGGCTATTATTGGAAAGCAGACGCATCCACAAATGTCGCCGACTGACTTTGAAGTGGCGCGCACTTGAAGCGTTTCACGAGCGCACGTTCCTGCAGGAGGACAACATTATTCCAATCACACTGCAAGCCACCTGAAAAAACTGACTTGTAGTCTCACTTTGAGCTCTGATGATTTCTTATTTTTTTTAGACACTGAAAGATGATATGAGACTTTTAACTTTTACAGCCACAAAAAAAACATATTTTTGAGTGAAAGGTTGCGTAATGTATTGTCAAATAGTGGGTCGGGGCGATTATTTACCCAGTTGCAGATGGAGAAGGCATATCTATGAAGGGAAATGTTTCATATATTGTTTTGTACAAATGCATTTTTGGGAGGAGAAACAATATTACGTTCATTAATTGAACAAATGACAAGATGGAGGAATACAGAGAACCAACAAGAAACGAGGCAGACTGTGTGTTAGTGGAACGTAAACACGGACACACACACACAACATTGCGGAACGATCGCGTCAGAGAAAATCGGAATGCTCATGGTTGTTAACGACGTCAGCACGTCTCGGGGACTGCAAAAGAGAGCGTTTCGCTGAACACGGAGATGGACACGCACAACATCGTGGAGCGACCACATGCCGTAGTTGACCGGAACTCGAATGACTATTAACGACACCATCTCCACATCATGTACGATCGATCGTCTTTAAAACCACCAAGGTAGGCTTCCGCGGAATATAAAGACGGATGCGCACGACATTGTGGAGTGAGCGAGTCGAGGCTTGATAAAACAAACTAAAAGACACCATCCCCACGTAACGGAAGCATATATTTCGTACGGCACAAGGCGGCGCAAACATGGCCGCACACAACACTGTGCAGCGAGCGCGATCACTGCCGCCATCGCCGCATAATGCGAGATCATCTGAAATGCTGTGCGAGGGAACGTTTGACGGAACGCCGCCACGGACACGCACAACATTGTGGAACGACGACGTCAGCGTCAACGGTAAATACAACAAGGTCCGAGACAAAATGCCACGAGCTCATTTCGGTCCTTCGCGACGGCGTTGAGCGACCGCACGTCAGAAATCGACAGGATCGCGTCACGTGAGATCGTCTTTGTTACTGTGCAAGGCAGTGCTCGCCGGGACGTGAACTCGGTTAAACTGGAATTCTTTTGCAAGACTGTCGAAATGCTGCGTTGGGAGCTAAGGTTCCCTTTGCGCCACGTTCCTGGCAGCCGAGGTCGCCGGACGACACCGTGCCCGGCCGTAATTGCCGTGGATGGCCGCTGAGAGTTGTCAACTCTCCCAAAAATTTGCCGGCGCGGACGAGTCGGACGTAGTGAAACGAGAACCCGAACCTGAGAGTACGTAATAGGACACATCAAAACTTGGAGTGGGACGCAAGGCATATTTCTTCCCGGGCACTTCAACATCCTTTCAAGTCGCGTCACATTCAGCCACATTTGCTGCGCGCTTCGTCGACCTGTCGCGCGGAGGTTAACGGACCCGGCGCGATACTCTGGCAGCACAAAGAAAAATAAATCCGCAAATATCGGGCTCTTTTGCATGTTGTGGTACAAGAGATGGATTGGCGATTTAGTTATTAAGAGAAAACTAATGTAAACATAAACGCTTATTGAGGGGCAGTATGTGCCCCACCCCCGCCCCACCTGTGCTGATGCCGACTCAAGAGCCAGGTCGGGCATGGGAGCTTCGTTCCTCTCTACGCTCCAAAGCTCCTCGGTGGCCTTTGAACTCGCCGCTAATCGGCACCCACCGCCTGTCAAAGATACGGTGACAGACTGCGAGAAAACTAAATCCCGTCGCGTAGCACGTTTCGGGCTAACCGGGACCATAGCGCAAACGGCAACTTAACAACAAGCGTTCTCATTGAAGAAGAGTGTCAAGTAAAAACAATATCAAATAAATACAGAGCGCACTTGTCTCATTAAGACCTCCACAGTTTGTGTTGGCACACAATACAAATTACCCAAAAAAAAAAAAAAACATCAATTCATTCGGTGAACCAGCACAAACCAATTGCAGAGCTAGTGTATCAAAGATAGACAGATGCGAATGTAATATCTGACCCAATCAGATATCAAAGATCTGAATTTGTGCGCATGAATCAAACAAGCAAACATTTCGATGTGTGCTTTATGCACACGGACTGTGGCAATAAACAACAGCAAACAGCGCAAATCCCTGGCCGCCACACAATACTTTCAAGTGTGTTGGCGGCGCTTATTAGAGCAGATCGCTGCCGGCCCACTTCACAGAGCGGCCGACGGCGGCGACGCACACGCCGGCTCCTCGCTTAGCACGCCGCTACGCTAAGCGGCGGTACCCCTGTGGTTTCAGCCTCGGCCAAATACTTTGAAATGTCCTTCAAGGCACGAAAAAAAAGAACATGCGCTTGCACTGCTTTTGGCTAAAGCATCTTATTTGTACACTGTAATTACACTTTGAAAAAGTAGCAAAGTTTCAACTTTAAAAGACTTTTCATTCACTTTTGCTGATATTGATTAGGTTCCCTCGCGTTTGCAAAGAAAAGGAAAGTCTGCATGTTGCCAAGCAGAACAAAGAGCTCTTTAGCGGCCGCCGTCCACTTTGAATGCATTGCACGTGATTCGATGTGATTATCGAGGGAAGCAAACAAAATACAATATAAAACTGTCAATAATGTTCACAAATGTTCGTTCCGAAAAAGGAACTGCAGGCAAATTAGACATAATTGGTCTTAATGTGGCGGCACGGTGGGAGACTGGTTAACACATCTGCCTCACAGCTCTGAGGACCGGGGTTCAAACCCCGGCCCCGCCTGTGTGGGCTTTGCATGTTCTCCCCGTGCCAGCGTGGCTTTTCTCCGGGTACTCCGGTTTCCTTCCACATCCCAAAAACACGCGTGCTAGGTTGCTTTCAAGACTCTAAATTGCCCGTAGGTGGGAATGTGTGCGCAAATTGTTCTTTGTTTCTATGTGCCCTGCGATTGGCTGGCAAAGGGTTCAGGGCGTACCCCGCCTCTCGCCCGGAGATGGCTGGGATGGGCTCCGGCGCGCCCGCGACACGCGTGACGATGACCGTATTAAAGAACAACTGTTAACACGATCATAATACAAATAATAGTATACAGTGTTTTTTAAATGTAATACATATACTGTGCTGTGTATATCTTGGATCAAGGCTAAATAGACTGTTATTACAGGAACTGCTATTAAGCTACACATTTCCAAACATGCATTATTACATGACTCATAATGGTTACTGGATTTTTAAAGTGCCAAGCATGTAGACATGGAAAGGCTCCGTTGAAAAGGGCCACTTTTGTCTTCCGTTGTGTGATTTCTCATGGAGAGGATGCGATGAGGGCGCCGTGATGTCTGGGGCCCGCCACAGTAATCGATACAAGGATATGCAGCTCACGCGCACACGCACACGTGCACGCATACACACGCTTGGTTTTTTGCTTTGAAAAGAGACTCAAATCAGGAACAGATGGAGCATTCTTATTCAAGCAAATGGTTTTAGAATTCGAAATGAATAGAGTTCCTGGAAATAGCCTGCTGACATTTGTCAGATTTCATATTTTGGTTGGATAAGCACAATTAAGATGGAATATTTTTTTTTTACAATTAGGCTCGCTGTGTATAACTCCAGGCGGCACCACCGTGCTAACCGACTGGTTAGCACATCTGGCTCACAGTTCTGAGGACCGGGGTTCGAATCCCGGCCCCGCCCGTGTGGACTTTGCATGTTCTCCCCGTGCCTGCGTGGCTTTTCTCCGGGCACTCCGGTTTCCTCCCACATCCCAAAAACATCCACGGTAGGTTCATTGAAGACTCTAAATTGCCTGTAGGTGTGAATGTGTGCGCGAATGGTTGTTTGTTTGTATGTGCCCTGCGATTGGCTGGCGACCAGTTGAGGGTGTAGCCCGCCTGTCGCCCGAAGATTGCTGGGATGGGCTCCAGCACGCCCGCGACCCGCGTGAGGAGAAGCGGAACGGAAGGTGTATAACTCCATTACTTGTGTGTTTCTACTTCTGATAGTAAATCAACAACAATCTTGTTATGCTTTCATATCACATTTCCTTATGTTTCAGAACATGAATTTATTGAAAACCATTTTGTAATGATTTTTTTTTTTTAATTGAAAACAATTTTGTATCAGTATGTTAATACACAAAATAATTGTCCAACACTATTTATTTTTGGATTATCTCTAAAACTGGATCTATCTCATAAGACATTAGACGATTATTATTATCATAATATACAAATACACGGGTGAAAATATATCTATATATATTGTAGAGACAGCTACTACCAACGTGTGTGTGCGTGTGTGGCTGAAAAGTGTTTTAATGTTGTTTGGGGGATCCAATATGAATCGTGTTGGCTAACTCATAACCCGAAGATTCCTGATATTATAATATAGGGGGAAACGTTGGGAACAAAGAGCTGGAGCGCCAAAGTTCTGGAAGATATTGGACGCCTCATGGCAGATCTCGCGATAAACTCGTGTGGTTACCAGGGGAACACAGAAGTTGGAGCGAGCGGGCAGAGTCATGAGTGGATCTGTCGCGGGATGGACGCCGGAGACAGCGTCTGCATTCCCTTTGGCCATTGAACAAACGCTCAGCAGCATTTCCAAATGAGGAGCGCAAGGTAGCGTGCTAACACCGTGGTTGGAGTTTACGTGCTTCAAATAAAAGGTTGGTATCTTACCTTAGCTTAGCTTACTGAGCTAACCGGCTAATGTAGCTTTCTTGCTAATGCTAACTTTGGAAACAATTGCTCCAAACGAAAACTGCTTTGGTCTTTTCTTAACCTTTCCATACATTTCCGTTGGGGCGCCGATTCAAGACTGAGTTTGTGTTCTTGCTGTTTCCCACCGCGGTGTTTAAAATAGCCGATGTTGTGTGCTCGGGGGCTCCGCGCATCGATGCGCTGAAATTCAATAATGTTTGTGATGTGAACCATTAGTAGAAAACGAGGTCGACTGCTCGACAAGCAATGCAGGCCACTGTATTGTGCGTACGCACTGCATCCAAGTGGTAGGTGTTTGTCATTTGTGGCCCCTGTCGTTGTAGCCTAAGAAGCTGTAAAATATGACGTAGTAGGATGCAGAGCACTTCTATACTAATATGATCCTGTACTAGTTAGTATACTATAGCACAAGCCGTAATCAGTGTTGGGGAGTAACTAATTACATGTGGTGAGATTAGGGCATTTAATTACAACAATTATCTATTTGTAATCCATGACATTAGAGAAAATGTCTAATTGAATTACAGTCGCTTTTGAAAAGTTCCGTGATGACAAATAGCCACAAAAGCTCAGATTTTTTTTCCTTCTTCATATCACTTGTAGCCAATGCTCGAGATTGGCTCTCTCTGGTCATGTGCCATTCTGCTGTCATCCCAAACGAGACGTTTTTAAAAAAAATATATATATATATGATTTCCACAGGTGGCCGACTGGTTAGCACAACTGCCTCACGTTTGTGAGGTTGCGGGTTCAAATCTGTGTGGAGTTCGCATGTTCTCCCCGTGCCTGCGTGGGTTTTCTCCGGGCACTCCGCTTTCCTCCCACATCCCAAAAACATGCGTGCTCGGTTGATTGAATACTCTAAATTGCCCGTAGGTGTGAATGTGAGTGCCAATGGTTGTTTGTTTATATGTGCCCTGCGATTGGCTGGCGACCAGTTCAGCCCCACCGTAGCCTGCCTCTCGCCCAAAGATGGATGAATGGATGATTTCCAAGCCCCACTTTGTGCTGAAATCTATTAGTTTGTCTGAGATTCAGGTTCGACTCATACCCGGGTTTACGTGACTTCTTTGCCATTCCGATTGAAGATCACCAGACAACTGTTTACATGTGATGTGATCTATTCCAATCTGGCGTAGGATGTGCACTACATTTATTCGGAACAGCCGTTCAACGGTGATATGCACAGATCTATGTAAATATCACATGATTTAGTAGCAGCCATTGTTTTTTCACTTTTATGAAATCAACATCTTGATTAAAACAAAAAACCTAGTTAAAGTAGTTAAAAACAAGCTATTTTTTTCGGTTTTCCTGCTTTTACCCCTTTGGCCCACTTGTACCTTCAACCTTCTTGCAATACCTGAGCCTTCCCACAATACCGCAATAATTGTACTGTTACATTAATCCCGTGATCAAACCAAACCGTGACATATAGCAAACATTTGAGTGCACTTAACCAAACAGGGCAAGCTCAAATTTTAGAAAGAAAACGTTAAGTGAGCCCTGATATTGTCTAAATTGTGCACACTTGTCATTCGGTCTACATGGTATCATGTTTTCCACGTGCTGTATAGATATATGCAACAAACACATTATGTATGTATTTACATGTTATTATTTGTGTAAGGAAGAAATGTGGTGAAATCCAAAATAATGATCTATCATGGTTTTAATCCACTTTTTTGGAGGAAGCATCCAAGTGTCGTGTTGATGCATTCATTCAAAATTAAGTCATCCAAATGTAATGAAATGTAATTAGTCATTACTTTGAGAAAGTAACTCATTGAAGTACTGTATATACGCTAGTATGACATTTTCTACAGGGTAACTTTACTTTTCCAAAGTCATCTTCCCAACACTGGCCGTAATAATAATAATGAGCACGAGTCATTGAAGATATTGTTATTACTTCGCAGGTACTTAACTTGTGGAATTACCAAGACAACTAGAAACCCTTTATTGCTCAGTGACTGTTTTTTTTTTTTTTTTTGTCAATGTCTTTATGTCTCTAAAGTGTTCTCTGTCAATTGACTGTCTGTCGTCGTACTGGAGCGGCTCCAACTACCGGTGACAACTTCCTTGTGTGTTTTTTTTTTTTTGGACATACTTGGCAAATAAAGATGATTCTGATTCTGATCTTTAGGCTTCCTTCAAAATGCCGTCGAGTCAGATTCTTCAGCCAGTCCTCAAGATGAAGGTGGACGAACTCTTCCTCACCTGGTTGAGCCAGCCCAAAACCCAGACGGTGCTCAAAGGTTACCTAGACCTCATCAAAAGCGGACATCACGCCGGTTTAAGCGATGTGGGCGTCAAGGAGAAGTGCACTCTAACCTTCAACCAAAACAACAACGTGGCTTCCCAAAAGAACTTGGCCGAGAAGAAGCCTGCCGCCTTCAACGTGCCCTTGAGTCCACCGTGTGCCTCCATCCTGCCCTCAGGATGCAGCGGCGCCACCAGGGTGACGGGACCCCACGGCAGGATCCTACGGAGGTCTGTCAGCTCCAAAAAGGTGAGTCATTGAGTTTCCCAACATTTGTTGGCAAAGGCACACGTTTGACATTAGAAAAATTGCACAGCACGAACCAAAATGGCTTAAAAAGTACACATACTGATATGATGGTGATCTCCTCAGCGGATAAATGGCGCTACGGCTCTATTTTGCGGAACTTGCACAGCCCCTTTCACACAGTTTGCACAAACTTTACAGGTCAGCGCCAGGGCACGAGAGCCGGCATTAATTCGGCTGTGCCTTTCACACAGAACCCAGCGAAGCGGGGCTTTCCCGTGTGTGTGTGTGTGTGTGTGTGTGTGCTTTCACAAAGCAACACGGCTTCTGCACTTCTAGGAGGTGTCTCAGAAATGTTCCAGGACCACTGTCACAAAATGAATACAGCGGTCGGTGCCTTGAGATACGAGTGACCCAACTTGCAAGTCTTTCGAGGTACTCGCCGTCATTTGGCCGATTTTTGTTGTTTTGCTTTGACTTGCGAGCGCAAACTTGATACAAGCTCAGTATGGTAGCAGTGCACTCAACTCACTTCACAATAGCAGCAGCACTTTGGCAAAGAGTGAACAATTCTTCCAAGCATTTATATTCGAATTTTATTTATTTATTTATTTTTAATTACCGTAGCACCATCAGACCAAGAAAAGAATCCTAGTTGTGAATGTTCCTTTCGATGATCATTGTGCAAAGGATATTGCCAGCACGTGGGCTCAGGAACACTTGAGAACACTTGTCTCCCTTTGAAAATGTGTGCATGTGCATTATGAAGCGCAAAATTCCACAACGGAGAACCCGGACTATTGAGCAACTCAGGTTTTACATCAAGCAAGAATGGAAAAGAATTCCACCTCCAAAGCTCTGACAATTGGTGTGCTCACTTCCCAAACGCTTGTCAAAAGACAGATTAGACGGGTGGTGTTGAAGGGGCTTGTGTAAATAAGAGGCTTACGTGTCCTCTGTGATCTTCCCGGTGTGGCCACAAGAGGAGGCTGAGTAGCATGTGAATGCTTGTCTGTCCACGCTACGTCATCCCACAGGAGGCTCTGCAGTCCTAATTATACAGATGCTTTCCAAACATTCCAGCCTCGCCCATGAATTAGTGTGTATGATGATGATGGTGGTGGTGACACGGACTCGGCATGTTTCGGGGGGGGGGGGCACTTTCTGGAGGCCCTTAACAATTCTGTTTATCTTCTCTCAAAGTTTGTTTGGCCTTGAAATGCTTGCGTATATTGACAAGATGAGAGGCAACAGTGTCCAAGCGTTGGCGAGCGCTGCATACTGCGCATATGGCGTATGTGTGTGCGCGGACGGAAGACAGCTGGAGGAGGGCTGGGGGGTGGACACGCTCCTCCAACTTTCACCTTCTGCATGTCGTTGGCACGCACAACACCTGAGGTCATGTTTTTGTGCTGGCAAGATCATGCACATAAATACTGTACATACTAGGTGCATTCAGAATTTGTTTGTCTGGATTTAACTGTTATAGCGTCTAAGCATCCGAGGCAAAATTGAGTGCCGTACTTGGCTGCAACCTTTTGATTCAATCTCATCTAGATTGCTTGTCTCGACGCCAACACATCGCCTATGCTGTTTGCTACAAGATTTCTTTTGTTTAAAATGTTAAAAAGCTGCTTGTTGTAACAGTATTGTTGGAATAAAGATATTGCTGTAAAATACACTAGCCTTACTTTTTTCTGACATCTGAAATTAATACAGTGAGCCACTGCATATTTTCAGTTCACCAGTCGCCTGTTTGCTGAATTTTATGGGAAGGCTATTATTTATTATTATCATTCACTGAAAAAGTCCCCTGATTTTGTGCGCAGGCCCAAGCCCTGTCTAATGTAGACAATATTGCTTTGGCACCACCTTGGGGCCAAGCAACTGCACAACCAGAAATGGAACGAACTACAGTGGTACTGTAAGCTGTGCTAATAAATGTGTATCTTCATCGGCTCAGTACAATATGGCTACGAGCTTAAGAACAGAATCTATGCCGCAAGAATGCACTTCTTTCAGTGTTGGTGTGGCGAGACTCAGCCGCCACACAACACCGAAGCAAAAACATGCGCTCTCAGGTGCGGTTGACAGTTTACGGCGGTCAACTTCTTTTTACACCTGTATGAAGATGCAAGAAGTCATAATGAGAAGCAGCTCGCTTGACTTTTGCGTGTTTGTCCATCACATTTCATCAAAGGGTGCTACGAACGAATCAGTGGTGATTCAATTGACTCGCAAATCCCAATGAAAAAAGGGAAATTCCAAATTTTCGCATTTGAATCAAAACGAGTCAAAAATAAAATACTTGTTACTTATTCTGACAAGCGCTGCAATGCTGCCCACGGCCGCCGCCAGTTTGCCTTAGTTCACATTGCTTCTGTGTATGTACGCATTGTAGCTTAACCAACATCTCCATAAAGTTTGTTTTTTAAAAAAGGAAAAAAAACTAGCTCTTTGCTGAAGGAAGCATGCGTTACACGTAGCTCTCAAATGAGCTGCATGGATAACATGGAAGCGCCACAACGGAAGCTGAAAAGGAGCCATCGCCAGAGAAGGCAACCGTGGCACGGCGGCATATTTAACAGGAGAAAGTTAATCCAATTCAACACAGCGTGAGGCAAGAGCAGTTAAGGTAGCCAGCAGGCTAAGTAGCAGCAGGTTAGCTGGAAAGGTGGTAGCTCGGTCGGGTCCGCGAGGAGTTATGGCACCGACGACGAGCGCAAAATAGCCCCCGGCTTCTGCCTGTGGCCAAGGTACGGCGTGGGATCCTGGTTAAAGTAAGCCATTTTTAACTCAAAAGAAAAACTTTTCTGTACAGAGACACAGCAGTGAAAACGTGCCCGCGTACTCTTCCCGGTTCAATAGATTTTTTGGATTTTTTTTCATCTGTTTCACTGTTGTTTTGGAATTGTACAAGGAGTAACAATTCATTTGTGATTCACTAGTCATTCATTAGTCTTAATAAGAATAGTGATTGAGGTTTTAGGGGGTGAGTTGGAAAAGGGAAAATTGTGAAAGATTGTGTAAATGTTGTACAGTCGATAAAGACTTTATTATGGCGCTGGAATGGACTCATTCCGTTTCCATCCATCCATCCATTATCTGAGCCGCTTCTCCTAACAAGGGTCGTGGGAGCGCTGGAGCCTATCCCAGCTATCATCGGGCAGGAGACGGGGTACACCCTGAACTGGTCGCCAGCCAATTGCAGGACACATACAAACAAACAACCATTCGCACTCACATTCCCACCTACGGGCAATTTAGAGTCTTCAATGAACCTACCACGCATGTTTTTGGGATGTGGGAGGCAACCGGAGTGCCCGGAGAAAAGCCACGCAGGCACGGGGAGAACATGCAAACTCCACACAGGCGGGACCGGGATTAACGCCGGTCCTCAGGCAGACGCTCTAACCAGTTGTCCACCGTGCCGCCCATTCCGTTTCCATTGTTGGGAAAAGTCTGGACCAGTTGGCTTTGGAATTTTATGAATCAGATGTAAAGCGTCAGTTGGACAGTATGTGTACTCGAGTGTAATGCGGCACGTCATGTGGCGGCACGTCACTCAATATTAAAGGGGCTGTGTGCTTATGAAGGGAGCGGGCTTCTATTTTAAGACGACAAAATGGATTCCTGCGTACCGATGCATTCTTGGGCAGATTAGTTGGAAAAAATTTGATTTATGCCCCGGTGATGCGGCCCACAACAGCTGGTGTGACTTTGACACCGCAGAAAGATACCCTCAAACCCCTCCCGTGTTGCCTTTAAATACCCAGAATTCCCCCCCGGACTGAGGTGTGGGTGCGCGCTCACGCGCTAGATCAGGTGCTCGTGGAGGATGTTTGATTGACATTTCGCACATGACAATTAGGCTCGCATTGTTAAGGCTTGGCTCGTATTGGGACACGAGATCATCTCCGCTATAGTCGCAGGTTATTTCTTCATGATGTGCTCTGGTGTCTCAGAGATATTTTCGTTATTTTAAGCAGGGGGTCGCTAATCTGCCCTGCAAGTGTCTTTATTTAAAGTGCCTTGTATGTGAATGGAGCTTGGTATTTACATGATGTAGACGTAAGAAATTTGAGCCACACGTCTAAGACGTCTTCAAGGTTTCCAAGTTGTTCTAGTGTCAAATCAAAATGAATAACAATTAGCTCAAACGAAGAATTAACACGCATGTCAAGCCTGTTTCACATGACTCTCATTACATCGAAAGTCCTAGAAAATAAAACTTAATTACACTGCGTTACAAACTAGTATTTACAGTATGGTCACGGTTTTTATGCATAATGGCGAACACAGGACACGCAATCAAATAATACAAATCAGCGTACTGTTAGATAATTTGTGTGTGACCAAGAGCAACGGGGCTACTTCCAATAAAGACACGTTAAGGAAAGTTTCTGTGAGACAAATGCCTTGTGTTCTGCGAGCAGCTGTTAAAAAAGCCAACGATGAGCAGCAAGCGGCTATTTGAAGCTGCTGGAGTCCCAAGAGCCTCTTGATGCAGGATTCTCCAAACAAAGGCTTGCAGTCATCCACGAAGCTGCAAGTCGGCCACCCCGAGCTAATGCTCACAAGGAGAAACATTTGCAGTGGGCTCGGAAATGCACTTTTTTTTTCAACTGCTGTCATTTGGAACACCGCATGAGTAAAGTATTGATGAACCCAATGTAATTTAGTTTCAATTAGTCATAGACTTTTTAGGAAAATAAATAAAAACAGAATATGCACAACAGTCTATTTTTGTAATTTGCCGAGGACTTTATTGTATTTTAAAGGATTCCGTCAGGCATTTTCAAAGGGCGATTAGTCTTACTTCATTTTAGTTTTGTTTTATTTGTCTGTATATGTGTTATGACAGTTGGAACAAATTCATCCATATTTATGTTTCCCGTGAGACAAATGCATGTATTTGGAAGTCAACTGGCGTTTTTTTTTTTTTTTTTTTTTTTTTTTTACTTTGACGGTTCCACTGTCCAATCACTGCAATCTTGACAAGGAAAAGTTTCTGTAGCTGTTGCCTTTGAGGATTAAGTGTAGCACAACTTCTCTGTGTATTGTTTGTCCCGGTGAGCGCAGTTGACATGACAGTTGTTGTGCAGCTGATCCGCTCACGTCACGTTCCCGCTGTCGGCCTTCCCTGGAAGCCTCATTCTGACCGTCTGTTACAGCCAAATTTGGCCCCATTCACGTCTCTGCGCTCCACTCTGTACGCTTGTATTGACAAATTCTTCACCCGCCTCGGGTAGAGTGCCGCGCAAGTTGTGTCTTGCATGTTGAAGAGCGAACCTGCAAGCGTGGGACTCTTAACGTCCTCTAATTCCAGACTCTCAGGCTTTCATACACTAATGAATGAGCAGAGCGTGACTGAAATTGGGTTTACGTCCAAATTGCATTTAGCTGCACAGTGAGGGTCAGCGTGACACGTGTGTCACAACAACCCCTTGGAGTGCACGTTCACTCCCACCGGACACAGTTAGTAGCTAGAACACAAGATTCATTTGAAAAATTCTGCCCTAATAAAGTTACTAATTTCACTCTAAATTTGGTAGCAAAAAATAACATCCCGCAATCAGATAATGAGGTGATGCCAGCATCTGGTGTGATGTATAAAATTGAAGATGGACAATGATATTTGGCAACACCACAGGGCGGGAGATGTTTTCGTGTTAAACATTACACTCCTGTTCCTGGGTTTCTTGCCTCAAGTTTATCCAAAATATACCTTTAAAGTCGCACAGAGTTTAAGTTTGAACCACAAGACCGTACCTCACAAGACCTCGGTGTCTGTTTGTCTTTTTCTGCCAATAAATATCCTTCGGTCCTGGCATTGCGGAATTCCCCTTCACACAGGTACCATATGTGCCTCATCTGTGTTACTACCTCAAAAGCCGGAAATTGCCAGGTCGCCTTGGTTCCCCAATTCCATGTCTGTGCTATTGATACATGACAGCAACCCGGGAAAAAGGCGACAAAAACAAATGCCTTTAGTGTCCATCATTTCCAATCTGAACATTTGTTTGTAAATCCGTACAAATCCTAAAATCAAACATTTGCTTGACATTGTACTTTACTGATCCCCAAAGGCGTTACACTTGGATAATTGGACCTCATTGTTCTGTGGATGTGTACATAATAAAGTTTGTGGTGTGTGCGTGTGTAGCTTCATTCATTTTGTCCGTTCCATACAAGTATAAAGTTATAGTTATGCGATGCTACATCATTATCTTCACTTGCAAACTGTATTCGCAGTGCAGACTTCATTTGGTTTGCTCCCAAACAGACTGAGCAAAGCCGCACGCGACTTGACAGTTCCATGTGATCTACTTGTTTTGTCGCGCATTCCTTCCCACGTATGGCTTGAATTGATTAGCATTAAAAGAAGAAATAATAACAAGGCTCCTGATGTGAAAAAGCCATCATACAAACAGCTTATCAAGCTTGTGCAGCGTCCTGCTTGGGGGATAACAGGAAGTGCAGAAAGCAGTGGGAAATGTTGGTCTTTGTCATCCTGTTATCTAAAAATAATGTGTCTGGGTGCAGGCGAGTTCATAACGTAACGTTAACAAATATTGGTTTGTTTACGTGGCTGTGGTGAGCATGTGTAAATCAGACGGGTTTTTCTGGGCCCTGCGGAAGGCGACACCGTTAGATCAGCGACTTTGTGAAGAATTGATGTAATTGCCGTCACTTTTGGGACATTAGCGAGCGGAAGTGGACTACAGCAACGTCGCAAACAGTGCTCGCCTGGTGCTTTTAATAGGCGCAGACTACTTCGGACATCATTCTTTGAATTTGACGTGTCCCGTCCCCCCGCTGTCCCCCTCCTTCCTCCACTGTCGCCCATCAACTATAATAAGATGTGGAATGGCTGGCAGCCCGAGCTCGCAGAAGGAAGGCAAAACAAAGAGAAGCATAATATAGTGTAGGAAGCAGAGTAGTTAGATGTATGCATGATGTACGTCTGGTGAATGTGTCACACGCTAATTTAGACCATTCTCTTAGGAAACACATTTTTGATACCTCGGCTGTCATAGAGTTTATTTTGTCTCTCTTGTTCTTGACATTTATACTTACACATAGCAAAGACTGTTAGAAATAATCTTCCATGTAATTCCGCCACTGAAATGGTTTTTTTCCCCCCATTTACAGCAGATTCTTGCGGGGGAAAAAGTGTCCAGGATCCTGGGAATTCTTCAAAATGCTTGAAAACGCATGAGACTAATGTATTTTTACGTTTGTTTAAGTTAAACAATAAGGAGTAACATTTTTACTTCACAAGAATAGTCTTTTAAGAAAAAGGTTATAAAAGCAATATCAATGTAAAAAAATAGTTAATTTTACAAGAAAAACCTCAAATTGTACGGAAAAAAGTTGACGCAAACCGTTGCGTTTAGTCACGTCTTCTGACATTAAGTTTGAATTCAAACTATTCTTGTAAAATCATCACATAGCCTAGTACGTTTTGTACTATTTTCATAGAATTTTCCTTTTTTGTACTATGTACTTTTACGGAGTAATACTAAACCCGTTTATAGTCGTGGGTTTTAAGCCATGGTTGTTTCCTGTAATTTATTTAACTTTATTCTCCCTTTCTTTTTGTAAAATAGAAAGTCAGTAACTTAATACGGTCTCTTTTCGTATACTGATTTTTCAGTAGCGTATGTACATATTCGTATTGAGATGACACTAGAGTGCAGGGAAAATTTTCAAACAGAACTTGATTTACTTCATGTCATACAAAGCACGTTATGTTTTTCTTTTTTAATACATTTAATCACGGAAAGATTTTTGTGCATATTTGCTAAAGAGAAAAGAAACTGAACGTAATCAGGCTTGCCTCAGGTCATTTTAACTGTGGATGCATTTGCGGAACCACCTAATTTAGCATTGCTGCCAAAGCTTGAACGTGACATTGGGCAAGGTGTTATGTACCATGACTGTTTCTATGTTTGATGTTGCTGGACGTTTGAACTCCTGAACACTTGCACTGTCATCATGTCGCTGAGGTGCATCCCCCAACCGGCCGCTGTGGACGAGCTGCAACAACAGGTCTTCTTTGCGTAACCTTCCACGAGCGCACAGGAATGCAAACTGGAAAGGGCAGATCCAATGCGCGCACCCCTCCCATCCCCGTGCGTACGGCGAGTGAGTCCCCCACACAGACGTCCTGTCACTCCTTATCTCCCCGGCAGTATTGAGGAGAGCGCTCCCTTTGCCCCTCTGCGCTGTATGTGAGTGTTGTGTAGCGGCAGGCAGAGCTGAGATTGCGCGACCCGATCTGGAATGGGAGAGGGAGTCACAGTAGCAGCTGCTGCCTCGCATTAAGCTGCTCTCACTCTGACAGAGGACAAACGCAAAGATACGCCCAACTTCCAGAAACAACATCAACGCCTGACTTGTCCAACCCGTCCGGACCTCGCTGGATTCGTTTATGTGTTCCCCGCGGTGTGCGTCGCGAGGATGAGGATGAGGGAGCTGTCTCTGCGTCAGGACCCTGACCTGAGGAAGGAGCTAGCCCTGCTGGCGCGAGGCTGTGACTTTGTGCTGCCCTCGCGCTTCAAGAAGAGGCTGAAAGCCTTCCAGCAAGGACAGGCCGAGGTTCGTATGGGTGTAGCGGTCTCCTGTCAAGGGATTCGCGTTCTGCCGCTATGCTACTGTAGTAGCCCCGACGACTGGGCGACCACCGGCCACATGATTGTTCGGACACGGCTGCGGCTCAGTCGGGACCGCGGGATCGGCGGTTCGAATCCCGGCTCGGGCTATCTGCTGTCGAGTTGTCCGTGGGCGAGACGCTGAACCCTAAATTGCTCTCAGTGGGCGGCATTGGTGTATGAATGTGTGGGCATCTGTAAAGCGCTTTGGGCACCATGTTGGTGTAGTGGAAGCACAAAATAAGTGCACTCCATTGACCATTTTTACCCAGCGACAAACTAAAATTCCTACAGTTCCTATCATAGATTGTTCTTTGTTGGACGATGGGAAAGGTGTTCCTTTGGTCCAGTGACATCAGGTGTTCGCATCATTTTACTGGGTTGCGTTTTTTTTTTTTTTTGCGCTGTTTGCCGCCTGTGCCACCGCCAACCGACATTTCCCATCGCCGTGTTGTTATTTGTTAGCCAATGGCACCGGTATTCCTTCAAGTTGTGTGCCTCATTCACCGGGCGCTGTTATCTTCGGAATTCGCCACCGCCAGTTACTCTTACTGTATCGGTCTTTGTTAGGCAATGGCACTGGTGTTACTTTGGCCCTGTCAGATCAGCTGATCTCCACATTTACCGGATGGTGTTCCTCTTGCACGATATGCCCGCCCACTATCGCCACCGCCATCCTGAGCTAGTTACTATTCCTAAATCATTCTGTGTTAGCCAATGGCTCAGCTGTTCCTTAGGCCTGGTGTGGTACCATATTGTAGTCCTATTAGGCTCCGTGATAGCTGGTGTGCGCCACATTTACTGGGCAGCGTTGATCTCGTGCAGTATGGCGCACGCAGTCCCACTCCGCTGTCCTTGCTTCAGGCCGCATCGCTGGGAATATCTAAAATGTCACGAGGCTTAGCGAGTAGAGCTCCAGGCGCTCGGCTAGTGGTTAGCATGGGAGGTGGGAGGGGGACAGTGTGTGGCAGGGTGGCATCAGAAGAGGTTTATGTCCTTTTATAGCCACGGCTGACACCGGCAGACGGGGCAGCGCTGCACAGAGCAGAGGATCGGACGCATTCATCGGTCTGGGTGCACCCTCAGCAGTGTTTCTAGTTTGGACCGTGTTGTCAGGTGTTACATGTGTTTGAAGGCCAAAAGCAGACATCAACTGGAGTGGCACAATGAAGGCATTCAGCCACGCCACATACAGACTCATTCCATAGTCCAGATCTTGTTTAAGACATACCAAAGTAATGGTTTCCCGTCATATGTGCCCATCTCTAAATTTGTCTCCTCGCGTATTTGATTTTCAAACTCAATTTTCCTCCCATTCAGTTATTGTATGTTATTAGATTAGTTATGCTGGTAAAACTACTTAACTTGTAACTGCTGCATTGGTGGAATTGGTACGCTACCAAGGCCCAACAATCCTAGTTGTACGCCTTCATAGACGGCATCTGCGTATGTTGGAATTTATCTGGCATATCTATCTTTGGATCCTTGATTCCTTATCTCACACCCAAACCCGAATGGGTTCTTTTTTGTCATTACTCCACAAAACATTTGTGAAAACCGGGAGTAGTATTTTTGCTATCTGGCAATTAACTAGCAGCAACGAATACAAACGGAGAGCAGACACCATGGCGACTGATCCACTCAGTCATCCCCAAATCTCGTAAGAAGTCTCTGGGTGTAAGCTGAAGATTGAGACCATGTTGATCCCAGCCTAACGCCTCATCCTCTGCAGCATCATGTTTTTTTTCCCTTCAATAGGATCGTATTCACCTTGGAGACCACATTTGTTAATAATGTTGTAAACTCTGGTCTCACGTTAATCAGGTTCAAGGTTTTTTTTTCTGCCCAAGGTGGAAAGTGTAGAAGCTGGCCAGGTTGTGGCAGTGAGGTCTATTGGCTTTAGCATCGACTTGACCAAAGAGTGAAGATAACTGACCTTGTGGTCTCGTCTTGTTTTCAGTCTGTTCACAGAATATCTTCGCCACGCTGTGCTCATTCGTAACGAATGCTATAAATCAGATCCTGTTTTAAAAAACAACTCACTTAACTGTTCATTCTTCTTCTGGTCTTGCAGACCTTACCTTAGACCTTAGGTCGTTCCGTTCTCTGGACGACATCGATCCAGAAACCTTTGGACACTATCCTAGCTCAATGTGGCTATCAGGATGTCTTGCATTTTCATGAGCAACAGGTTTTTTTAAAGGCATCTTCTCCACAGAGGTCCTGCAAAAGTTTCAGAATCCCCTTTGCCTTTTTGCTCCAGAACCCAGTGATGCGTCTGTGCGCGCTTTCATACTGCAACATAGCATTTCGCAATCACATAATTAGATGACGCCAGTGTCTGTTGTGGTGCCCCCTGTTGCTTGTCATCCATATATAACCGCGACATGAGCGGGGAAATGGCAGAATGTGCCGTTTTTGTACTGGCAGTGGAGACGTAGCTTATGATATTCAAATGGTGTACCAATCAGGTTGCCGCTGTTGGAACACTCTAAAACACGAGGCTGTGGTTCATCTCATCATTGTAGTAGTGGCATGTATTATTGCAGCTGCGTCAGCAGAAACGTCTGCCGTTAAAACGACAATTCATGAACTTGAACAATCCCAATGCTTATCGCTGACTTTTGTCATCTGCGTGTATTAACATAACTTAGCCATGTATTTATTTCCATCTGCCAAATGTTCAATTCCAAGTGATTCTTATTGTGGCAATGGTGTAGAACTAACTGCACTGCATCATACTGAGGGATGTCACCTCATTTAAATGATTAAACCAGCAATGGTATAGGTTGTGAAACCTTATTGCAGTGCCACAGACGATGTGAGTTTCCCAGTCAGGCCAATTGACTAATCGTCGCTGCCCACGGAGACGTCAAATCGCAACACAGCACCAGTTGGCGGTTTATTATCTCTAAATAGAGAACACCAAGTGTGAGTGGATGCAAGTTATTGCAGAGTCCTCGAGCCCAGTCAGCAGATGTTGTTTGATCAACACTCACTGACTGTTTTTCAGTCTTTCAGTCCACGGTACCGTATTTCCTCAATTAGTGGTCTCCACTGTAATAGCCCTGATTAATTGCCAAATGTGTCGGCCACTTAAATAAATAAACACTTCAGCCCAAATAGACCTCCTATTTACACATTTTCCAGGAATAGAAATGACAGATGGTTCCACTAGGGGGCTGTAATTACACTTACACCATCATGTTTACCGTAACACACACTACCTTTACAGCAAACATGGCATCTGTAAATCTGATGTTTAAAGAAAGTGGATCTGTAGCAAAAGTTACTAAACATTGCAACATTGACCTGAAAAACACAAATATCGTGTTCCGAAAATGATGACGAGGAAAAAAGAAAGTGATAGTGAGCTACCGTTCACACTGAGGCCATCCATACAATATGGAGTATAGATACTGTATGCTGTATATTCATTACCATCATTTATTGGTGGATCAAATGAAGTGTTGTGCTGTCCAATGCTGTCCAAAACGCGTATCTCCAAATTTTGAAGAAATCACATAATTTGTTGATACCATACGTGTTATTTATTGGACAGTAACAGTATTATGTAGTTAAATAGTATTAGTCAAATGCTTTCATACAAATAAAGGCCTCTGCTAAAGTACTCACTACTATTTGCAGTTGAGTAAATAAACACACCTGGCCACTCTATGAAGAATGCACTTTTTAATGGATTGGTGAAGTAATAGCTCTTTTGAGAGGAAGAGTCAAGAGGGGGCTCGAATGTTTTAGATCATCATTAGCATGTGAAAGCATCAGGTGGTTAACACTGTGCGTGTGTGTCTTTGCATCAGGCGCAGGTGAAGACAGAGGAACCCGTCAGCCGTGCGCTGAGCGAAAGCATTCCAAAGTTCTACTACCCGCAAGGTCGGCCCCAAGCCAACGTTAACATCGACAGCCTCATTTCCAAAATTGAGGCGACGTTCTGCCAATTCCCCAATGAAAGGGCCACCATTGAGGACATGGCGCAGGTTGCCAAGGTGAGAAAGTGATTTGCAGCATGCCACCCAGTCAAATGATGGACTTGTTTGCTCCTTTCACACCCAAAATATGAGCCCATCCTCCCTGTGGTTTGAAGGAAACCCAAGTGTTTCCTCAGGGAAGTCATCAAAAGATGCAACTCTGCTTTTCATTAGCACCGTTATGCCCCACTGAAACTATTTCAATGTCCTCAATAATAATAACAACAACGTGTCTGCCCAGGCCTGCGAGTGTCCCCTCTACTGGAAGGTGCCATTGTTCTGCTCAGCCGGGGGCGACAGGACGGGCTTCGTGTCCGTGCACAAGTTCGTGGCAATGTGGCGCAAGTAAGACAATGGCCTCTTTTATTGACGACTTCAGCTCGTGCGCACACGCGTACAACGCGCTTCTTTGAACTGTTACTTCCTTGGCGTCAGTCACCAGAAATGATGGATGGCAAAGGCCTCACAAACATTTGCACTGCGAACAAAAACAGGACAAGAAAAACCACTTTTATAAATGTATGTACAGTTGTGTCCTAAAGTCTAAGGCACCATGAGATTAGTCTTGTTTTTTGCAATTCTGTAATGGACGTATACTTTATAATTGCAATGAGCACCAACCTGTTAACAACATTTGGTTGAAACTATATTATAAAACCTGTTTTTGTTTGTAGTTATGAGTGCAGTGTTGGGTACGTGAAAGTGAATACAGAAATGTACATTATATTCATGACAAAACTCATCGTCGAATCACAACATAGCTGATATGTGCCCCTCATTAAATTTGTTTTAGCAATTCTGAACTTTTAATAAAAGTCAACAAAATTACTTTGTATGTTTTTACTGTATGTGTATCTTTTGATTATTTAGTCAGAGCTGTGGGAATGGCAGGATATCTCATATTGCAATTGTATCGCAATATTCTGTCGGTAATAACAATAATACGGTAAAGCAATACTGCAATTAGCCAGTAATATTGGAAGATAATCATGAGTATGCAATGTAGCAAAATATGAATATTTGACCCGCCCCTAGTTTGACGACCAGATGGGCAGTGCTATTGCGTACACTTCGTTCAAGGCACTTTCGCTCAAATGGTGAGCAAAAATTCCTGCACTTTTATCCACATCCTCACCAATGTATGAAGTTTCACTACTCGGTATGTGTTTTACTATTTACCATATTATCTGAAAAGATCATTAAAACAACAAAGCTTATCGGAGCAGGTAAGGCTTTTTGCACAGTACGTGTATGTGACATTGTTGTATTAAGCCTTCAGTTGGCGGGACAGGACTGACCTTTGACTTGAGCTCATAATCGAGCTGTTCTTAGATGAGAGGCCATAACAGATGCTCACCTCCCCCCGTCTTTTTTTTTTTTTTTTTTTTTTTTAACCACCACCCTCAACGCTGATAATTACCCAGAAGCCATCCAGAATCCTAATTTCAGAATGTATTAGAGCTCCTCGCCTCTCATAATAGGACACAACAAAAGAGGCAAAAAGAGGAAGTAACCTTGTCGCCATCTGTTCTCTCTTTTTTCCCCCCGTGCAGAACGCTGCAGACCTGTCACGACGCCGCCGCCAAATTCGTGCACCTCCTGGCCAAGCCTGGCTGTAATTACCTGGAACAAGACGACTTTATTCCCTTCCTGCAGGTACTGGCAAGGCCGCACGCGCGATCGCCGCTTTGGCTTGCCTTGTGTCGCTCACACAGGAGTAATTCATACGCACTCGCCGGCCACTTGATTAGGAACACCTGCAGGGTCTTAACATTGGATTGAAACTGTCAGTGAGGTATTTAACCAGAAGTGGAAAGAGCACTAAAATATGATACAGAAGTAAATTCATTGTACCCAAGTCCAGGGGGTCCTTGCATCAAAAACCGAGCATAATTTGTACTTTTTTTAGTTGGCAAAAGCAACAAATGGCCTGTGGCACTTTGAATGTAATAATATTAACTAATGCTGAGGATGACTTCCACCACAATTGTTTACCTGACTATTGTTCCAGACTGGAAGGCCTCTACCTATCCCTGGGTGGAGGGTCTGGGTTTGTGTAGTCCAGAAAGCGGGAGATGTTCTCTCCTTTGTTTCCACAATAATTTACCTCCTTTTTACAGATTGCCGTATCATTTTCAGCCTGAAAATAAAGACGCATGGCGCTCCTCTTCCTCTCTGCTGTCCTTCAGGTCCGTCTTTCTGTGCTGCTTGTTGGTGTGTATGCTGCTGGCCAAAGGCACACTTAAGTTATAGGTAGTGATTAGCGACCTCTTCGATAAAACTGCAGCAGTGCATACAGGAGAGAGACAATAAGATGATGACATGTATGCCAGGTTGGACACTAAAGAAGGAGAAAAGGATCTCTACAGGTTGGCCAGACAAAGGGATAGAGATGGGAAGGATGTGCAGCAGGTGAGGGTGATTAAGGATAGAAATGGGAATATGTTGACTGGTGCCACTAGTGTGCTGGACAGATGGAAAGAATACTTTGAGGAGTTGATGAATGAGGAAAATGAGAGAGATGGAAGAGTAGAAGAGGCAAGTGAGCTGCACCAGGACGTGGCAATGATTAGTAAGGGGGAAGTTAGAAAGGCATTCAAGAGGATGAAAAAGGGAAAGGCAGTTGGTCCTGATGACATTCCTGTGGCGGTATGGAAGCATCTAGGAGAAGTGGCTGTGGAGTTTTTGACCAGCTTGTTCAACAGAATTCTAGCGGGTGAGAAGATGCCTGAGGAACGGAGGAAAAGGTGCTGTGCCCTTTTTTTAAGAACAAAGATGATGTGCAGAGCTGTGGGAACTCTAGAGGAATAAAGTTGATGGGCCACACAATGAAGTTATGGGAAAGAGCAGTGGAGGCTAGACTCAGGACAGAAGTGAGTATTTGCGATCAACGGTATGGTTTCATGCCTAGAAAGAATACCACAGATGCATTATTTGCCTTGAGGATGTTGATGGAAAAGTACAGAGAAGGTCAGAAGGAGCTACATTGTGCCTTTGTAGATCTAGAGAAAGCCTATGACAGTGTACCCATAGAGGAACTGTGGTACTGGTGTGGCAGAAAAGTATGTTAGAATAATACAGGACATGTCCGAGGGCAGCAGAACAGCGGTGAGGTGTGCTGTCTGTGTGACAGACGAATTTAAGGTGGAGGTGGGACTGCATCAGGGATCAGCCCTGAGCCCCTTCCTTTTTGCAGTGGTGATGGATCGGCTGACAGATGAGGTTAGACTGGAATCCCCGTGGACCATGATGTTTGCAGATGACATTGTGATCTCCAGTGAAAGCAGGGTGCAGGTGGAGGAACAGTTAGAAAGATGGAGGCATGCACTGGAAAGCAGAGGAATGAAGAAGGTGGCGGAAATGAAGATCTAGAGGTTTGCTCTACGAGTGACCAGGTTGGATAAAATTAGAAATGAGCTCATCAGAGGGACAGCCGAGGTTCGATGTTTTAGAGACTAAGTTAGAGAGAGCAGACTTCGATGTTTCAGACACGTCCACAGGAGAAATAGTGAGTATATTGGTAGAAGAATGATGAGGATGGAGCTGCCAGGCAAGAGAGCGAGAGGAAGACCAAAGAGAAGGTTGATGGATGTCGTGAGGGAAGACATGAGGGCAGTTGGTGTTAGAGAGGAGGATGCAGGAGATAGGCTCTCATGGAAAAGGATGACACGCTATGGCTGTGTGTGTGTCCGTCTGTCCGTCCGTCCATTTTCTTCACCGCTTCTCCTCACCATTCATTCTTTCCTTTACACGGATCAGTCATCTTGGTCCCTTTGCATAAAAACAGCCCCAAAGCATGATGTTTCTACCCCCATGCTTCACAGCAGGTATGGTGTTCTTTGGATGCAACTCAGCATTCTTTCTCCTCCAAACACGACAAGTTGAGTTTTTAGCAGAAAGTTCTATTTTGGTTTTATCTGACCATATGACATTCTCCCAATCCTTTTCTGGATCATCCAAATGCTCTCTAGCAAACTTCAGACGGGCCTAGACATGTACTGGGTTAAGCAGGGGGACACGTGTGGCACGGCAGGATTTGCGTCCCTGGCGGCGTAGTGCGTTACTGATGCTAGCCTTTGTTACTTTGGTCCCAGCTCCCTGCCGGTCATTCAGTAGGCCTCCCGTTTGGTTCTGGGATTTTTGCTCACCGTTCTTGTGATCATTTTGACCCCACAGGGTGAGATCTTACGTGGAGCCCCAGATCGAGGGAGATTATCAGTGGTCTTGTATGTCTTCCATTTTCTAATAACTGCTCCCACAGTTGATTTCGTCACACCAAGCTGCTTACCTATTGCAGATTCAGTCTTCCCAGACTGGTGCAGGTCTACAATTTTGTTTCTGGTGTCCTTTGACAGCTCTTTGGTCCTGGCCATAGTGGAGTTTGGAGTGTGACTGTTTGAGGTTGTGGACAGGTGTCTTTTAGTACAGGTAATGAGTTGAGGACAGAGGAGCCTCTTAAAGAAGAAGTTACAGGTCTGTGAGAGCCAGAAATCTTGCTTGTTTGTAGGTGACCAAATACTTATTTTCCATCATAATTTGCTAAGAAATTTTTTAAAATCAGACAATGTGATTTTCTGGATTTCTTTTTCTCCTTTTGTCTCTGAGGTAGAAATTACAGCCTCGATCATCTTTTTAAGTGCACAATTGGTGGCTGACTAAATACTTTTTTGCCAAACTGTGTGTGTGTGTGTGTATGTGTAATTAATTTCTCTCTGAGAGTGTCAGTTTTTTTCTTTCTAACTTTTCAGGTGTACCTAATGTAGTGGACATGTCAACATCCGAGCATTAAAAAAAAAAAACCCAAAAAATGATACCATGGAATGTGAATACTGTTTTTAAGAATATTCCATTGGGGTGTTTAGTCGGTCTTTCTGGTGGCCCGCTCGCTTTAATTTGTGTGTTTGTGTGGGGGTGGGGGGAAATGTCTTGTGGTTGTTGTGATGAATGAGAGGGCGATTGGAGCGGAGTACATGCGACTGTCCCCGCCTGTTTCCCCCGGTTGTGATTTATGTGTTTCGCTATGATTTAATCTCTCACAGTGGGAGTTAAAGAGGCACCGAAAATAAGACCTTTGAATTCCAGCGTCCCCTGAACATTTATGTCAACGCATGGCAATGAGCGTATACAAAAAATTCTTATGATGTAAAAAAAGAAAAAGAAAATTAAAAAAACAAAGCAGCACTTAACAGGAAGGAGCACCTGCTTTTTTCCTTGGCCCAGCATCCTCTGTCCAATCACAAGCTTCTGTACAATTCACTCTATATAAAACTGCAAAATACTAATATTTTTCAAATTGGTTCTTCAGGTTTTGGACCACACTTCTTTTATATGAAAGTGTACGTTGACATGACCCAAAAATGTTTTCTTAAAATAAGTTTTTCTGGTACAGACGTAAAGGACAACATCCCCATTTGGACAAATATATTCAAACTTTTTTTCTGTATTCTCAAAAGAAATGGACTTTTCTTGTCTGAATATTACACCTTTAGTGCTGTAAAATTGCGACTGCGTTACATCATATTACAACTTTGTTCCTGAAAAACCACGACATTTCCTTGGTAGTGTTGACTTTTTTTTTTTCCCAAATAAAGTTCCGATTTCTTTTTGTAATATGTCGATTAGTCCTGCAAAATTGACTTTTTTCCATTATGCTGCCACTTTATTCTGGTAAAAGTGAAATTGTTCCATCTTTATTCATGTATAATGACTTGTAATATTCGGACTTCATTCTCACATGTTATATGTAGGCCAAATTCATTCCCATAAAATTCCCATTTTCTCTTGTAATATTACCCTTTTCATGTCCATGACAGGAATAGTAACCTTTACCACTTTATTCCCTGATCAAATAACTTTTTTTCCATAATGTTACTACAACTTGTTTCTCGTAATATTGTGTCTTAAACACATAAAAGTCTGACTTTTTTTTTTTTTTTCTTGTAAAATGCCATCATTATTGAACTGAGCCGTGTGCCTGGGCTGCAAACTCTATCCTGCATCATGAAGTGCTTTATTGCAGACTCTCATTTGTGAGCGCTCTGTTAGCTACTGCTCACCTTTGAAATGTGACCTAAAAAGTAACGCAAACGTTATTGTGCTTCAGGATGTGGTCAACTCTCACGCAGGCCTGGCTTTCCTGAAGGAGGCGTCGGACTTTCACTCCAGATACATCACCACGGTGCAGAGCCACAGAGCGCCACTTTGCCGCACATTACCGTGTTTTGTGTGATGTCATTGTTGAGCCTTTCCATGCTTGCAGGTGATCCAAAGGATATTTTATACTGTGAACCGCTCGTGGAATGGAAAAATAACTTGTTCCGAACTCCGGAAAAGTAACTTTCTTCAGGTAGCTCTACACTTAAGGCTTTAAAAAGGATCCTATGGCTTACATGACATTCTATGTTGTTGTTTTTTTGCCTCGTCAGAATGTGGCGCTGCTGGAGCTCGAAGAAGACGTAAACCAGCTGACAGAGTTCTTCTCCTACGAGCACTTCTACGTCATCTACTGCAAGTTCTGGGAGCTTGACACCGACCACGACCTCTACATCGACCCCAAGGACCTGGCACAGCACAACGACCAAGGTGCTGATGCCACACACAAGATGGTCGCTCCACAATCATTTACAGCACTTCCAATATATTGACATTTGGTGTTTTTCCAGCAATCTCCCAAAAGATGATCGAGAGAATATTCTCAGGAACCGTGACAAGGTAAGTCACTCATTTCTCACTTGCCTGAAAAATACAGTGTTTATTTTTGTGTTTTTAGAAGACGAAAAAACAATTTCTCTAATAACAATGTCACGTTATTATTGTAATGTCATGACTCGAGTCTCCGAAACATGCTTTCGTTCTCAGACAAATTGAAATAAAAATCCTTAACGCTACCTCAATTGTGTTTTTAAAATTGTAATATTACAAGTAACTCCAGCAATGCATAATATCCTCTTTTCTCGTAAAATTACCTCTTTTGCCTACAAGAGCACTTTTGTCTCATTTTACCGACTTTGTCATTCAGGTAACATTTTGTTGCATTTGGCTCAGCGCAGCGTTTAAAATAGACATTTTAAAGTGAAATGAAATTAAAAATGCACATATGTGGTCTCTATACCAATGCGCAGTCATTGAAAAATACAGTAAAGTCGAATTTTGAAAACCGCAGTCATGTGCAGCATAATGTGCAAAATACATACATTTTTCCTCATAAACAATAATGATGTAAAAAATAATACAAAAACATTATCATAGTATTGTCTCGATATTCTTGTTAAATGTTAATTACAACTTTATTCTTGTGAAACAATAACCATATTCATGTAAATGTACTACATTTTCTTTGTAATATTGTCTTTATTCTCATATCGTTTTTTTTCTATAGAAAGAAATTAATATTGCCATTATATTTTTGCAAAAATGTTTTGGGGTAAAATTGCTTTTTTTTCTTGTTTAAAAAAAAAAAAAAAAAAACATTATTCGTGTGATATTAGGTCTTTATTCTTGGAGAATTCCAATATCATTTTTGTAAAATTACTTTTGTTTTTGTAATATGAAGAGATTGAAGACTTAATAGTCATCAAATTATGACTTTGCTCTTGTAAAATTAACTTTTTTTTTTCTCATATGACCGGTATTATTTCTAATGTTATCAAATTTTGTTGTACAATCACCGGATTAGATTTCTTGTAAAGAAAAAAATCCTCATATTACCAATGTTACCTTTTTTCGTAGAAGTAGGAAATTATTATTGTACAATTATTCTTAAATGTATTGTATCTGTATTATTGCTATTAATGATTTCTCATGAAATGACAACTTCATTTCTCTGCGATTAAAAAAAAAAAAAAAAAAAAGTTCTCCCCTCAGACTTGTGCCGCTTTGTCACGATGTCGCGACACGTGTGGTGTTTTTTGCCTCTCAGGGAGAGGCGCGTGTTCAAGGAAGGCCGCTTGGGCTACGCCGACTTCGTGTGGTTCCTCATCTCCGAGGAGGACAAGAAGACGGACACCAGGTATGTCGTTGGCGATGCGTTCCTTCTTCTACTCGTGGGAAAAGAGACCACCTTGACCTGCGTCCGCCCCCAGTATAGAGTACTGGTTCCGCTGCATGGACCTGGACGGCGACGGCGTGCTGAGCATGTACGAGATGGAGTACTTCTACGAGGAGCAGTGTCAGAAGCTGGAGAGCATGGCTATCGAGCCGCTGCCCTTTGAGGACTGCCTCTGCCAGATGCTCGACCTCGTCAAGCCTCGAGTCCGAGGTGGGGCCGTCCGCCTTTTTTGCCACCTTGGCTTGACATACACACACGTGCACGCTTAGTCACCGCAGGTCTCTACAGCAGGAACGTGAGCCAGCAGTTCGCACCAAATAGGGTAACCTAAGGGCTTGCAACATTTATTCCTTACGACAAAGTAACACTTTGTAAAGTAGTATTGGAATTTCTGCATACATTGGTCATCCAATGTAGTCACATCTTCATCGAGATCAGAAGAATAAACAAACAGGGTCTGCTTAAAAACTAAGACCACACAAACAAACAAATGTTTTCATAATTTCATAGAGCATAAGGTGCCAACATTCATTCCTTTGGATTGACTAACTGGTTGACCCTTGACCCTTTGGCAGCAAACGTTTCCTGTAGTTGCAGATCAGATGTGCGCAACCATTTTGGAAGCTTCCTCTTGCAGTTCAGCAGGATTATGAAAGATTGTTCTCTTTACCCTTGTCATTTTGTGACAGTGTTTTGGAGTTGAATTCTTGTAATAATTTGACTTTTTCTTATGAATTCATATGACTTTTTCCCCACGTTTTCTGCCCTTTACTCCTCAAAAATGAGCGTTTTGCTTAACATTACTTTGTTTCGACTCAAATGAAGCTCAACCTCTAAGTTTCATGGCGATGATGATGATGATGATGATGACGGCAGGTAAGATCACGCTGCGGGACTTGAAGAGGTGCAAGCTGTCGCACGTCTTCTTCGACACATTCTTCAACCTGGAGAAGTATCTGGACCACGAGCAGCGGGACCCGTTCTCCGTCATCAGGGTGAGCGCGCGTCACACGCGCCGCGCAGCACACGCCGAGCCGCGTTACGTAATGGTCGGCGTTTTGACAGGAGGTGGCGACGGAGGGACAGGAAGTGTCGGACTGGGAGCGCTACGCCGCCGAGGAGTACGACATCCTGGTGGCCGAAGAGGCCGCCGCGAATCACTGCGATGACGTGTAAGTCACGACATTAGGTACGCCGCCGTGAGTCCACCATCTTCAAAACAAGAGCTGCAACTCTTCTCACACATTGACGCCATTCTTGGAATATTTGGACTTGGAATATTGCCACCCAAAAAAAAAAAAGCAATAATGTTGCAAATTTTATTTTGGAATATTCCAGCTTTAGTCTCATAAAATTACCACTTTTCTTATCATAAATCAAAATGTAAAATAATTGTTAAATGGTTAAAATACCCAATCAATTTTCCTACCAATGTATGCGGGTATAACAACTATGTTTAATAAGTGCAACTTAATTGTAATATTCCAACTTTATTTCTCAATTTATGATATTTTTCTAATGATATATCATTTTCATTTTGTGTTTTTTTTGTTTTTTTGTTTCCTCATGTTACTGCATTGTCAAATGATTTGGTAGAAAGAAAAAAAAAGATTCCCACAATATTTTTGCTAGTTTTTGTAAAATGGACATTTTCAATACAATCATTATTTTCTATTATTGTATTCACACACAAAAATGGGGGAATTCACATCAAACAACTTGAGTTTTTCGACTAATACTGTGACTTCATCCTTATCATATTATTAGACTCAAAAAGTACAATGTACACCTTTTTTTTTCTTGTAATATTATAACCATATTTTTGTAAAATCTTAGAATGTCCCCCAAAAATGTAAAATATTGCACATTTGCATCAAATTGTTGAATTCATATGAAGTTGTGATTTTACTTAAATACTTTTATTCACGTTAAAAATCAATTTTGTGAACTTCATTCTCCCCCCCCAAAAATCCTCTTCTTCAATATGAACACATGATAATCAGAAGGTGAAAAAGTTTGTTTGGCAAATGACAACCTTGTCTTGTAGAACTGTCCCTTTTTCGGACTTTATTTTTGTAAAAAAAAAAAAAGTCTTGCAACTTTCTTCACATAAAATAACAATTTGTCTCTAAATCTCTCATGAAATTCTTATGAACATTGAAGTTGGGCATCATTTGACTAATTCTGTTGTTTCGACTTTTTGAATGTGAGTTTCTTACTGTACTGATCATGCGCACCTTAGCGACGTCGGTCCAACCGCGATGTTTCATAGGCTCGTAAAACAGGTCCAATGAATTTGCACTACATCCAATTTTGGACGCAGCCCTTGCATTTGATCATGGAGATCATTAACGATCATGAACTGAAAACCCACGAAAGTGGTCCCAAGTCGATGATCGTGTTTTGGCCGATAGTTGATGAGTTTTTAATGTTGAACTTTAGGAGCACCACTAGCCTGTGAAGGCGCACCGCCTCCCGGCCGGCAGGTGAGAGCCCCCGCACAACTTGCTGGAAAGAACCAAACCTTCTCTCTCCTTCCTTCCTTCCTTCCTTCCTTCCTTCCTTCCTTCCTTCCTTCCTTCCTTCCTTCCTTCCTTCCTTCCTTCCTTCCTTCCTTCCTTCCTTCCTTCCTTCCTTCCTTCCTTCCTTCCTTCCTTCCTTCCTTCCTTCCTTCCTTCCTTCCTTCCTTCCTTCCTTCCTTCCTTCCTTCCTTCCTTCCTTCCTTCCTTCCTTCCTTCCTTCCTTCCTTCCTTCCTTCCTTCCTTCCTTCCTTCCTTCCTTCCTTCCTTCCTTCCTTCCTTCCTTCCTTCCTTCCTTCCTTCCTTCCTTCCTTCCTTCCTTCCTTCCTTCCTTCCTTCCTTCCTTCCTTCCTTCCTTCCTTCCTTCCTTCCTTCCTTCCTTCCTTCCTTCCTTCCTTCCTTCCTTCCTTCCTTCCTTCCTTCCTTCCTTCCTTCCTTCCTTCCTTCCTTCCTTCCTTCCTTCCTTCCTTCCTTCCTTCCTTCCTTCCTTCCTTCCTTCCTTCCTTCCTTCCTTCCTTCCTTCCTTCCTTCCTTCCTTCCTTCCTTCCTTCCTTCCTTCCTTCCTAACTTCCCTCCCTCCCTTCCCTCCCTCTCCTCCCTCTCCTCCTCCCCCCCCCTCTCTCGGGACCGGTCTGGTCCTAAAACCACCCCGATAACACGTGACCAAAACCTAAAGTTTGTTTTCAAAAGTTCTCCCGCACTTGCACACCTTGGTGTTCTTCTCCTTTGTCTTCTCCACTCGCGTCTTTTCCGTTTTGTGTTTTTTATAATCGGTAACGTTGCGCATGACACAAGTGGCTCACATTTCCACTTTGTATCGTGAGGAGAAAAGTTGCATCAGGAGGACGAAGTCCAAAATAGTACAAGAATCCCGTAAAGTGCCGTCACAATCTCGACGATAAAGTCACCACATCGGAATATGACAAGAATGACATCATTTTACAAGCTTGACGTCTGAAGAATGACAAATACTTATAATTTTACCAGAAAAAAAATGGTAATATGAGAATAGCGTTGAAATGTTGTCAGAAGAATTTAGTTATTTTATGAGAAAAAAGTAAAGATTAGTTATTTGTTGAGAATTAAGTCTTAATATCATATCATGACAATGTCAAAATAGGTTAAAAATATGGCCTTGATTTTGAAAAAGTCGTGCAACAATAACATTGAAAGGAAATAATAAAGTTGTAAAAATGCGAGACTGACGTCAACATTTTACCCAATTTAAGATGTTGTAGTATAAGGATCAAATCAAAAGATTATGAGGGACAAGTCATCATTTTATGTTCAACAAAATGTTTTTGTAATGTCAAAAAATAAATAGAATCAAAAGGTGAATGTATGATGGAAATAGTCGTAAAAAGGTCCAAATAAAGATAACGTTCAGATTTTACAAAAACCTTCATGAGAAAGATTTCACACAATAAAGTCTAAATATTACACAATAAGAATAAGTAAGCTCCTAAGCCTCGAACAATACTCCAATCAATAAGCAGAGTGGGAATAGCGCCACCTGTCGCCCTGGCATGCACGTGTCAGCCTGTAAACGACTTTTGTCTCAGCTGTTGTCGCTGCCGACGGCACGGTGGACGACTGCCTAGCACGTCTGCCTCACAGTTGTGAGGTTGCGGGTTCAAATCCGGCTTCGTCTTTGTGGAGTTTGCACGTTCTCCTGTGTGGCTTTTCTCTGGGTACTCCGGTTTCCTCCCACATCCCAAAAACAGGCATGAAGACTCTGATTGCTCGTAGGTGTAAATGCGAATGTGCCCTGCGATTGGCTGGCGACCAGTTCAGGACTCTCGCCCGGAGTCAGCAGGGATAGGCAGTAAATGGACTGCACTTAGATAGCGCTTTATCTGCACTATCACAGTGCCCAGAGCGCTTTACAAAGCCTCACATTCATACACCAACGGGCAAGGCGCTGCCAGGCCCACTGGGAGCAAATTTGGGTTCAGTGTCTTGCCCAAGGACACTTCGACATGCGGACAGTTGGAGCCGGGTTTCGAACCACTACCCTTCAGTCACTGGACTCAGTCGCTCATCCTACTGGGCCAAATCCACCCGCGTGAGGAGAAGCGGTACAGAGAATGACTGCGTGAATGTGATGGAAGATGATGCTGCCCTCGTGTGGCGCAAGTATGGAAAGGATGGAATTTGATTTCATTCATTTCCAGGTCAGGAAAATGGACAAATATTCATGAATATATTACATATACCCACAAAAAATATTATGCTTTTCGGACAGCTCTATGTTTAAAAAAAAATTATGAATAAGAAAAAAAGAGAATCTGTGTTTTTTTAAGGCATTGGAAGCGCAGCTAACGATGTTTTTGTGAGAGCGCACAGGATGGTTTTGGTGAATGCTCAGTTTTGAAGTCCATCGGCGTTCGCCCTTCGAACGTCGCAAGTAGTTCCTGTCAAAAACATCGTTACATTGCACATACTGTACATTACATACAGACAGGGTTATCAAAACCGGGTTAGGGTTTTTAATTAGAGTTATGTTTGTATATTAGGTTTTCAAAACAGGGTTAGGGTTTCCAATTATTGTTCTGGAATTTTGAAATCTCAAACGTGTTTGACCCCTGGTGGCAGCAGAAGCGCATTGCACGAGAGTTCCCCTGATGATGTTTTTGCATTGGCGTGCGTTCAGGTTCGAAAGGCCACCGAGTCCCTCCGACGCGCTCGTCTCGGCCGACGCGGGTCTGACGAAGAGGAACTTCTTCCAGATCCCCGCGGCGCACTGCGACCTGGATCTGGACGACTACGAGTACGAGGACGACTTTGAATGAGCGGCCGGCGCCCCGACGAACAAATCTTGAGACTTCTCACAGGCCAACTGCAGCTTCTTCTTCTTGGCACTTTAGACTTTTTTGTTTTTTTAATTCATGTGACCCCATGAAGAAGTCGCTATGACATCACAAACTTGACTCTGCCTCCGTCCCGTCCATTGGCTCACTTTACATTCCAGTGATCGTACCGGAAGCTTCTATACAACAAATTGTCAAGTCATCACATGGACACTGTGTGTGTGTGTGTGTGTGTGTGTGTGAGATGGGTCGTTTAATTTATTAGATGAATTTATAAATATACGTGTAAATATTGTTTGCTGTGATGTAAATGATTTGGACAAGTTTTAAAGGAATTGTTTTTTATGTAATAAAGTTAATCAAGCCTCTGTCATTAACGACAAGCATACTTTTGTTGATTTAATAAAACAGTCTAACAGTTAAATATGTAAGCAACAAGAAAGTGTTAGGAGGGATAATGTAATTCACAGGTGTGAAGAAGAAGAAAACAAAGTGCTCCCCAACATGAAACTGTTTTATTTGGGTACAAATGTGATCAATAATGCACATTTGAACACATGCTGTTTACTGGAGAGTTTGCAGAGAAATACTGTTAATCGCTTTATATTAATTTTCAACTTCCACAGCATCTTCATCGTCACACGGCGAGCGTGTTGGTTGAGTGGGGCGTCTTTTGTTCACGAGGGCTTCCCGCTCGTGACGAGTGCTCGTGCTGCTGAGTATCACCAGATAGAAGCTGAGGTGAGAATTTATGAGAGAGGCAAAGACCACAGAAAAGTGAGGAAAAAAGTGAGTCCCTACTCGGACCTGGGACTCAAACAGTGATCTCTTCCGACTTGGGTCTCAGCGGGGCTCAGTGGTCCGTACGACTTGGTGCCTGCAAAATAACGACGAGGTTTGTCGTCACACAATTGGCTTCATCTCGTCGAGCGCTGACTAGAACCAGGCGCTAATGGGATATTGTTGCAAATCAGTAAGGTTCTCGCCTTGACAAATGTTGAGCAAATGTGTCCGTTTCTGCGCATACGAACCTTCTCGTTTGTTCTTGGCCGGGTTTGAGCGTCCGCTCCGCTTCCTGTCCGAGCTGCCGTGGGAGCCGGCGGCGTCCCCCTCGGCCAATAGGGAGCCGCGGTAGTAGAGCAGCGGCTGCCAGCGCTCCTCCCTCAGGTCCGCCGCGCGCTCCGAGGTGTGCTTCTGCAGGTAGGCTAGCCTACACGTGCGCGCAAAACAGAACATGAGCGAGGAGCACGACCGCGAGTGGTCTCGCAGTGAGCAGTCAACCCCAGTTTGTCATGGCAAATACGGCCCCGGACACACCCGCAAAAGTTTCAAATCCGCAGGAGGGACCATATAAAAAAAAAAAAGAAAAACATTGTAGTTTTTTACTTTTAAAAGAATTGGAAATATATTCCAACACAAAAAAACTAATTGCATCACGAATTACTATTGTAGCGTTTGGGTCGTGCTCGCCGTGTTTGTGTGTTTTCGTGTACTTCCAAAGGCAACTGTGGCTCACCTTTCCCACGTGCGAGGGCACTGAAGTAATTAGCACTTACTCACCTGCACATCTCTGATGGCTATTTGAGTTTGATGTGCCAGCAATGACTCACATAAGGTCAATTCTTCCTTCTTTGCAGAAAAGGAAACCTTACTGATTAACTCATAATTTGGTAAGTCACCAAAGAGCTGCCGTTTAAAATGCAAGCCATCCATTTTCCAAACCGCTTCTCCTCACACGGGTCGCAGGCATGCTGGAGCCTATCCCAGCTGACTCTGGGTCAGAGGCGGGGTACACCTTCAACTGGTCACCAGCCAATCCCAGGGCACACAGACAAACAACCATTCAAACTCACAGTCACACCTACGGGCAATTGAGAGTCTTCAATGAACCTAGCATGCATGTTTTTGGGATGCGGGAGGAAACCGGAGTACCCGGAGAAAAGCCACACAGGCACAGGGAGAACATGCAAACTCCACACAGGCGGGGCCGGGGATTGAACCCGGCTGACGCTCTAACCAGTCGGCCACTGTGCCGCAGTAGGTTTCATGGAATACCAACCTTAGCCCGACAAATGGCTTCTGCATACACTCAGAACAGTAGATAGGAACAAATGTAAGTAAAGAGAAACATCTAGCTTGAGTTTCTAAAACTACAATACTGTAGTTAAAAACATCAACGCAATAAATTCTGGTTACCCGTAATGCTTTCATCTGACTACATTGCCATGACCGTCAGTGAGAAGAAAGGGCGCCAATGCTGAAGGCAGGAAAATGCCTGTTCACATCCCGCCACATGTCGCACCATCATCCAAGCAAAGCCCAAAGGGATGCGCTTGTGTGTGTGAGGTGACCTCAAGTGAACAAATGAAATACTTGCACCTCAATAATGTACCACATATTGCCATTGGATTGCATGTAGGAAACTATAACGTGGTAGAAGAATGAAATAATTCACAAATTTCACTTATTACGGCGGTTCTTCGGAACGTAACCTTGGGTCGCCCGTACTCACACGGTCCTCTTGTCCGGTTTGAGCAGTTTGCTGGAGAACTCGGCCAGGACGCTCAAGTAGGGCAGGAACGCCGGGGCGGATCTTCCGAAGTCCAGGAAGACGAATTCGATGCCGCTCCTGCAAAAAGTCACACGCGCGCGCTTCACTACGCGCAGCAACAGCACACACACACACGGGCGCGAGAGCGCTCGCCAACCTGTGGATGAGGACGACGCACTCGCGAAGCTTGACGAGGTCCCCGAAGGTGAGGGCCAAGCGTTTGGCCAGCTCCTTGAGGCCGCCCAAGGTCCGGACGCCCCGACGGACGGGAGGCGGTCCTCCGGCGTCCCGCTCGCGCTCGAGACGCGCAAACGGCTAGCGAAGACGCAACACAAATCGAAAACGTGTCCCCATTGGTCCCTACTTGAGTTGGTGAATGTGTTTTTGTTTACCTGCTGTAAAGAGAGCACCAGCGCACGAGTGCTCTCCAGCTTGTCGACGAGTCGGCTCCTGTGCACGGTCTCCTTGATGATGTCGCCGAAGTCGCGGTGATACTGAACGGCGACAACAACAAAGTCACAACTCTCCAACAAATCCAAGTCAAGAGGAAGCGTGCGACAGCAAAGTCGCCACAAAAGACGAAAATGCGTCGACAAAGGCGGCCGCTAGTGTTGTCGACCGCTCGAGCGCCGACGACAACCATCCGCCGAGTCTTGCTTTGACTTCAGCGAGGTCGGCCATCTTGGCTGACCATTTTGCAAAAACATGTTGTATGTGCCAGCTCTCGTCAAAACGCAACATTCTGATGAAAGCGGTCGACCTTCCCTGTATCGCGCTTTAGCGCAATTTATTTCTTTATTCATTTTTAAATCGCTCAGCATAGTGCAGTTACTCACCCGCACATCTCTGATGCAGTTAGCTTTAATGGCTCCTCGATTTTGATGTGGCAGAAATGACTCACTTGCGCTCTTTGCGCAAAAAGCAACATTAAGTCATACGTTTGGCAAATCACCGACTTGCTCGTGGATGCAAAGAACATGACCGGAAAGTGTTTAAAACATAATCCCCGGTCTGAGTTGTCTGAAATAAATTCACAAATACCGATGCTAGCCCGACGAACCGCTCATGCGCACACTCGTGACAATATCGACAGGAACAAATACAAGAGCAACGTTTAACTTGATTTTCTACAACTACAGTACCGTAGTTAAAAACATCACTGCAAAGAATTCTGGGATGCAACAGGATCTGCCGGTCCCACTTCCCATCATGCTTTTTGCTGACTACATTTCCAGGACCACCAGTGTGAGGAAGATCGCCAAATTGCCCGCACGGGTTGACTTTTGTCACTCGAGCGGAGCAGGGCTCGTGTCGTGTGTGTGGATGGCGACCTCAAGTGGACAAATGGAATACTTGCACCTCTCTAAAGTATCATTTATTGGCAATGTATTGCATGTAAGAATCCTTTAAATTAATCAAATACCAGAAAGAATTGGTCGCTACTTCACAGATTTCATTTCTGGCTGGGTTTTCTGGAACGTAACTTTTGCGATAAATCAGGTTTAACTGGGCGATACTAACGTCACAACTACATCGTCGGAAGCAACGCGCAATTTGGGTTGCCAGCAGATGGCGATATTCCTAAAAATGATGACTAAAGATTGAGGGGTTATTCTTTTGAATTCTTATTCCACAAATGGAATATTAATCAGAATAGCGTGTTTCGATTAATGCTGGCACATTCTTGAAAAAAATGTGCTTTTAGTTCCCCTTTGAAGATCAAAAGGGTTCTTGCTGCGGAAGAAAACGAAAAGAAAAAAATTGGTGCCCGGACCCATCCTCTAATTTGCGCTTTGTAAAATTCCGCCTGGTCGGGAGTTGCCGAGCAGCATCTGCGATCTGTCGCATTATTCTTCATGGAGGATTATCTCCCATCAACTTCATGCGTCCTTTTCCCATAAAGCGACTTCTTATTGTGAAAAGTGCTACAGTTGTGGTCAAGAACATTGGTGCCAATGTTTTTAGCCGTGACTGCATCTCAGCACGTCCCATCTATTCTTGTTATTTTGATGCAATCCAAATGTACCTTCACGTAGAAGGTAAAGATGTCCGCCGCCATGCTCATGTCCAGCACGCCGCGTAGGACCAGCTTGCAGTAGGCGGCGAGCATGCGTCTCCGTCCGTCGAGATCCTCCGGCATCTCCTCATCCTCATCCTCCTTCTCCTTCTCCTTCTCGGCGTGTCGGCCGGCTGAGCGAGACCGCGTGGAGGAAGAGGAGGGGAGCAAGAAGAAAGGAAGATAGAGGAGAAAGGGACTAGTTACCAAGGGCCACAGGATTGGTAGTATTATTTTTTGTTAGTAGTAGTATTCATAGAAGAAGAAGCACCTTTTATTGTCATGAACATGCATGCATGCACACGAAATGTGTTCTTTGCATTTGACCCATCACAGTGAACGCATACACATGTTAGTGGAACACACTGGAACAGCTGAAGCACCCGGGGAGCATTTCGGGGTATCGGTGTCTCGTCGGCGGACGGTCTTGAACCTCGGTCCCCCACGGTGGCAGACGATGAGCTTAACCATTGGGCCACGGCTGCAATTTTCTGAGCCGCTTCGCGGGCGCCCTGGAACCTATCCCGGCTACCGCCGAGCAGGAGGCGGGGGCAAACCCTGAACCGGTCGTCGGCCAATCGCAGGGCACATAGAAACAAACAACCATTGGCGCTCACATTCACACCTCCGAGCAATTTTAGCGTGCGTGTTTTTGCGATGCGGGAGGAAAGCGCAGTGGCCGGAGAAAAGCAAACTCCACAGGGATTTGAACCCCGGTCCCCACAACTGTGAGGCAGACGGTCACCGTGCCGGCTATTGAAGTATTTACATTTTGTATTTTAGAATATATGTTTTATTGGTATATTGTCATTATCTACCAATAAATATATGGAATTTTTAAATGAAAATGTATAGATTTTTCTTTTCAGAAATATATATATATATATATATATATGATATGATAGGATTCACATATACATCATATTCAAGCACAGCTTAAATTATTATGGCTACTATACTTAATATCTCGATATAAATATCAAGTACATTCAAGACTCTAAATTGTCCATAGGCGTAAATGTTTGGTTGTTTCTAGGCTCGATCTTTTGCGAGCGATATTCAGACTAATGTCATCGAATAACGCTGCGTTAACCGCTCCCATAAAACAACAAAAGTGCAGTTAATATCTACAAACTAGTCAACACGTAACCGCTCACCTTCGCTTTGGCGGTCGCAGTCCGCGTCGACGAAGACGTTCTTGCACACAAAGTTCAACAGCGCCATCTGCAGTTTGGGCGTGGGCGTGTAGGGCAGGGGGCTCCAGGAGGTGGGATGCCGCACTCGTCGCTGGTAGGAGTGAGCGCTCAGGACGTCGCACACTCCCAGGAACGCCTGAAACGGAAACACACACACACACACACACACACACAGGAGGTTGAGCAAGGAACGAGTGAATGATCGGAACTCCCTCGGCCACTCGCTACCTGCCGCCTGACGCTGTGGTCGGCGTGGGAGAGACAACGATGACTTGCCTCGCTGAGCACACGCAACTGAAGCCTCTGGCACTCGGCCTCTTCCTAATGACACACAAAATCAACAACATATTGCTGACAAACACCCGTTTCGATACTTTCATGAGCGCACGTATTTCGACGGTGCTCAGTTGGACTGGAATTGAACCAAATGTTCATCGTTGTGCTAGTTGGCAGCAATGAAGAACCGTTGCTAATATTTGTTTCCCCTTTTTTCACTGAGCTCCACGAGTCCTCCGAGTACGGAAATAGTCGCTTCGGAAGCGAGAATGATGCTCTTAGTTGGCATTTTTCACACAGCTTATGTATTCGAGATTGCACAAACTCACCCTGGAGGTCAGAATGTCACCGCTTGTGCTCAGAGACCAGAAAACACAGTAACACAGACATTGTAACACTTCCTTCAGCACCTGTGACAAAAAAGAAATGAGTTGGCATTATTTTCTCCGTCCGTCCGTCCGTCCGTCCCTGTTCACTTACTGCAGATTCAGTGCATCGTGGATTGTTTTTCTAAATCAGTGTACTGCAGTTAGCTTTATTGGCTATTTGATTGGAATGTGGCCGCAATGAGTTACGTAAGATCAAATGCCATCTTATTCTTGGCAGAAAAAGAAACCTGACCGAGTAATCTCAACTCGTACATTTAGCGAGTCACAAAACGAACACGAGCAGAACGCCGCTGTTGTGACACGCGAGCCGCAGTCCCTCTTTTATGAAATCAATTCGCAAATACCGAATTTAGCCCGCCGCACAGCTAAAAGACCCACTCGTGAGCAGTTGTTTCTGCAACCTGTAGTTCAAAAGAGCAATGCAAAGAATTCTGGGAAGTGGCAGACTCCTTCCTGCCTCCAACGATGCATAGTGGCAAAAACAATCTCCCGTCTTTGGCACATTCGCACGGGTCGGCGTGCCTATTCAAGGCGTGTGTGGCTGGCGACCTCAAGTGGACAAATAGAATACTTGTGCCTCTCTAATATAGCGGATATTGACATTGAATCGCATACATGAAACCTTTAAAATGACATAAACAATACAATGAGTAATTGTCCGTTACTTCGTGGACTTTGTCCATTGCGGGGGGTTTCTGCAGCGAGACCCCTGCGATAAACGAGGGATTACTGGATGGAAAGACACCTTGGACATATTTGGAAACGTCATTACCTGAGGTGGCGGCCCCTCTTGGCCGCCGTGGACCGGCAGGAGCGGGGAGAGCAGATCGAACAGGTTCCAGCAGGACAGATCGTGACAGCTGTCGGAAAGCGTCCACAAATGTCAGCGGGAGATCGCGGCGAGCATCCGATTTCTTTTGAACAACTTACTTGTGGAAAGCGCAGAGTTTCTTCAGCGTGACTAAAATGTCTCCAGTTTGCTCCTCGTCAGCAGAGAAGATGGAACCCTGCGGATGAGAGCTCGATTGTTTGCACGGCGGCGATTCCCGCCGATCGAGCGTCTTCGATTACGTTCAAATTGTGGCTGCTAGAAAACTGCTTTAACTGCAGCGACATCAAACACAGCGGGACACGTGGTCTTTCAAACAAATACGATTCTTGTCTTACCGAGAATGAATGAAATGAAAGTTGAGACAAGATACTTCCATCATGACAAAATTCATGATGGATATTGCGCTGCCAACAGAGAGGGGAAAGGTTGGATCAAATCCAAGATGACTTGAAATTGCTGCTGCTGCTGCTGCTGCGAGAGCGTCGGCTGACTTCAGCCGGCCTCCCAAATCGACGGGGCTCTCGTTTGTGGGGCGGACGCTCACCTCCGGGGAGTCGGTCAGCAGGACTTGCAGGTGCTCCACCCAGCCCCGGACCATGGAATCCCTGGCGGGCCGCGCCGTGGGGCCCCAGCTGCTCTCCTCTGCGCAAAGACGGAGGAAGGAGCGGGACGCCGCCTCCGGGACGCCGCCGTCCGCGTGGGCCTCCAGGACCAGTCCGATGTCCGCTAACAGTCTGGAGACCGACTGAGAACAAGTCGACACGTAACGATCGATCAATTGTGGAGAGGAATCATTCGGAATTTCATCCTTTTTCAAAAACTCGAACTTTTGGAAATTGGGAAACGGGCGACATGCAGTGTCGGGGCGTTGCTAATTACATGGAACAAGATGACCTCATTTAATTACAAAATTTATGGAATTGTCATCCATTCCAATCCTGGGAGAAAATCCGGGTCTCCTCATGATAGACCCGTCGAGCAAATTGCAGGTTGCCGAGTGAAACGAGCCTTGGAATATCAACCACGCGGCTTTAATTTAAAAAAAAATAATAATAATTTTTTTTTCCTCAACCCTGTTGACTGACAGACTAACCGGCACCACTGTAAACATCCAATTGAACTTCTCGGCTTCACCGAGTGTAAAACGGGCACGGGCATCAGGGCGCAGTGCTGACCTGTGTGTTTTGGGCCGCGGGGCTCTCTGGCAGGAAGTACTGAGGAATCCTCATCAGGGAGGCAACAACGTCCCAGCGAGCTGAAAACTTGAAGAAGCGCTCGGTGTCACGCAAGCGGAACGGACGAGAACGAGCGGCAGGCTGCCGGGCGGGCGGGCGGGCGTACCTTGGCCAGCAAGTGCGGAAGCACGGTGAGGAAATGCTGCGTGAGCGTTGCGCAGTCATCGAGCTGAACTTTCTTCTCTCTGGAACTCATCACCTGGTAGAAACACAACTTGTATTGTTACACAAAGGCTCGCTATGAATTCCATCCATCCATCTTTCGCACCGCTTGATCCTCACGAGGGTCGCGGGCCATCTTCGGGCGAGAGGCGGGGTACGCCCGGAACCGGTCGGCCAGCCAATCGCAGGGCACATATAGACAAACAACCATTCGCGCACACATTCACACCTACGGGCAATTGAGAGTCTTCAATCAACCTAGCACGCATGTTTTTGGGATGCGGGAGGAAACCGGAGCGCCCGGAGAAAAGCCACGCAGGCACGGGGAGAACATGCAAAGTCCACACAGGCGGGGCCGGGGATTGAACCCCGGTCCCCAGAACTGTGAGGCGGACGTGCTAACCAGTTGATCACCGTGCCTTGCTATGAATTATAAACCCCAATTCCAATGGAGTTGGGATGTCGTGAAAATAAATGTCAGAATAAAAATATGAATAACTTTTTAGGCAGCTGTTAACACCATAGTACTGAATTCTTTTCGTTGAAAATGTCATTGACTTTTTTTTACTTTAGTCCACAATGTTTCTTCCTTTGTTCAGTTGGGATCTTGCGTTTCGCCTCTTCATCGTCACTATGAGTAATGTTTGATATTGTGAAGAATTTATGTTTGAAAGGTGTTATCCGAAGAATGTTTGCTTAGTTGTTCCCCGATCGGCTGATTAATAAATAGTTCGAATAGATACATATCAAACAAACTGCTGGTGACAGCTTCAAATCAAAGCGCCACACAGGAATTAGTGTGCTTCCTAGTTCCAAACGTGTTACCAAAGACTTGCGTGCGTATTCCTCTGAGTTAATGCTGCATCCGTGCCGCTCCATGTCCAATCGACAATAGAGATGCCGTCGTCACATGGCCGCCACGTAGGCAAGGGAGGATCCAGTCACATTGTATATCGGTGACCAGGAAATACGTCAGTCCCATTCTCTGCCTGCATTGCGCCACAGCGCCAGTACACAACAGTGGCCAAATTCTGGAACTGACAGACTTTGTGGAAACCATTTTTGGACGCATTGTTCAGTCCCGACGGTCCGTTTTATCGAGGTTCCGCTGTATATACACTTTTCCCATGAAACACTTCCTTTGCTATTATTTTTTCTCATCCGGTTTGCCTTCATCCTTACTGCCTAAAATACGGAGCAATATGACCGAGCGTACGAAATGGGCTACCTTCTTCGCGCCGCTCCTCCCGGCCAGCGTCGGCCCCTCGGACGCCTGACGCACGGAGGCGAGCGCGACCTCCGCTAGCAGCGCTTCTTCCTCCCGAGTGAGGCCTAGCGACAAGCGACAGTCGTTTCTTTACAAGGCGCTCCGACAAGAGCGAGCGCAAATCTTGCCGACCTGTACCCGGCGAGGGACTGTGAGGGTCTTGCAGCAGTAAAGAGGTGATAGCGGGCCAGTCCTTCAGCAGCCCTCCGCTGCAGTCCCACAGGCTGTCCACGAGGTAGACCACGTGCGCGTGCAGCTAGTGTACACACATGGACATCGATGGGAGGGAGGAAAAAAAAAAAAAAAAAAAAAAAAAAAAAAAAAACTCACACCTTAGAGTTCTGGTAGAATTCCAGCAGGGCCTTGAGTCGTGCAAAACTTTGTCGTTTATGAGCCTCCTCTTGACTCTTTTCATCCCGATTGTTAGCGGCAGCCTCATCGGCACTCAGAAGCCTGACAGAAACACGAAGCAGATCCGTTTGGACTTAACTTCAAACATTCCAGGAAGTTTTGGGTTTCTTTTTCATTGAATTAAAACGTATTGAATTTGATTTTTGAAGAAATGATTGTGCTCTAGTTTCGTGTTTTTATATTACCAGTATACATGCGGAACATAGACATCCTTTCAGCATTTCCCCATGAAATATTGTCCAGCATTTTTGTTATTTGCAAGTTGTTTTACCAAAAGCGCCTACCTGAAGAACAGCAGCTCACCAGCTGTGGCCGCGAGGGGGCGCTGCGAACAATAAACCAGCCGCAGGAGAAGCTCGTAGTCATCTGCGCTGAGCACATCTTCGCACGTTCTGCAAGGTTCCAGACATGCAGGGCCGTGAAGCCGAGAGAAAAAAAAGCCTCATCTCTGATACTGAGGAGCGGTGACCAACTTGGAGATGAGCAGCAGCAATCTCATGGTCTGGAAAGCAACTTCGTTGTCCTTGTCCAGCGTCATGGCGATCAGACGATCCTGGAAGACAAGACGAGCGCTACGGATGGGCCACCGTGACGACGCCTTTTCATTTTCTTAACCGGACCGACGATACAAACAAATACGTCACATATATACAGGTATAGCCAATAAATTCTAATTCATCTCATTCATTTCAGTACGCATACATGATGAGCGCATAGATTCACGAAACGCTTCTCAGAGGGAAAATTCCCGCCTAATTTCTACATTAAAAATCCGTTTCATTGTTTCTGACCTAATATTATCGTCATTTTATACGAGATGGGCGGTTTGGGGTTTTTCTTAGCTGAAAGCTATAATTATCAAAATGATATATTATTAAACAATGACCATGTTACTTACCCACGTGGGAATTGACCAATAGTATTGATATCTGAACAAATATGAAAATGGCCCAATTTGGTAAATACTATTGTCTAAAAATTGGCCCAAAAATGAATGGCAATGGCAACAACCTTGTCCTATTTGTATTATTTATTTGAATAATACCAACGCCGACTCCACTTTTGACCAAGCTGAAACATTACAAGTACAGCACGTATGATGTTTATTTGCGGATTGAATCGCTCGATGTTAACGGTCTCGCGTTGTTGCTTAATCCCGCGCCGTTCCTTTACCTTGAAGCGGCCGGTGAAGAGGTCCAGTTCAGGCAGAAGAACGGGGTCGCCGTAGAAACTCTGCAGGCCGAAAACACACTTGAGACGCACATCCGGAATCTACAGGACCGAAGGAAAAGAGCATTGTTGGGAATGGAAAATTGCGTTTGCCACGCGCGCCGCTTATCTCGTTCACCTTGTCGTATGACATCCAGTCCATGTATTTGAGGTAAGTGTCGGTGAGGAACACAGAGCTGTAGCGCCGCATCCACAAGGCCAACTCCTCCACGCAGAGGGAACGGATTTCCGGATGCACGTCACTGTCGAGCACGCGCACACGCACACACAGCTCTTTGCCAAGCCGACAACGACAACAATTCAAAGAACATGAGGCAATCGGGGATTGGGATCTCTTCAGGAGACTTGCCGCTCGTCTGCACGCGGTTCCGCATTGGTGGACAAATATTGTCAGATATTTCAAGACATCATATCAGGAGAAATACAAGGATGTTAATACTAATAAATCAGCATAATATATTGCCATGTGTAACAATACGGGATCGGTATTGGTAAAGTTCATAATTCAAAATTGTGAACAAAATTCACCAGTCTGAAAACGAACTAGTTCATAGTTCTTTTTTTCGCCCCAATATGTTGCCAACACGGGCTATACCCCTCCAAATATTGGCATTTCATTTCCCCATTGTTGCCACACGAGTAGCCAGCTGCAGCGTTCACCCTACAATCGCAACGACACGAGGAAAAAAACTTGTTGCTTAAATGGTGTTTTTACATCCATCCATTTTCTGTGTCGCTTTTCCTCACGCGGTTCGCGGGCGTGCTGGATCCTATCTCAGCAATCTTGGGCCCACAAGCGGGGTACACCCTGAACTGGTCGCCAGCCAATCGCAGGGCGCATTGAAAAAAACAACCATTGACACTCACATTCACACCTACGGCCAATTTAGAGTCTTCAATCAACCTACCGTGCATGTTTTTGGGATATGGGAACACTCACCCTGGCACGGGGAAAACAGGCAAACTCCACAGAGCCAGGGCCGGGATTTGAACCCCGGTCCTCAGAACTGTGAGGCAGATGTGCTATCCACTCCCACAACAATGACTTTTGTCCTTAATGTGCAAACAAAAACACGTAACACATTATGACAGGAATGATGGTGAAAGCACATTGATAACTTTGCATTCCTTGTCACTCTGGCTGACTACAGGGTGATTGGAAAATAACTCCTTAGTTTTAATACACTTTACTTACACCGATTTTATCGGGCTGATCGGTATCGGCCGATCTGCAATAAAACCTTGTATTCCGATACCACCGCATCCCATTTTTTACGATCATCGGGCTTTATCTTGTCAACTCAAAAGCGATCTGATACACTCGTTACCGTGGCGACGACAACAAGAGTGGAGCACGCCGACTGTATTGTAAGGACAAAATGGGGAAAAACGTGTGTTGGTGGTCACTGGTGCTCAGGACAGGAAAGGACGTCGGTTTAAGGCTCGCTTGAGGTATGTTCCCGTACTTTGAATACGATACGGCTCGCAAGCAGCCAACAAAAACGTTATGTAGCCTAGCAAGCGAGTGCTGGCACTAATGGCTGTAAGCGAACATGCAGGCATTCTGTCGAATCATGCTCTAAAGTTTCGGTGTGTCTGAAGTCATTTAATTACAGTAAGTTAGCAGCCATTATTTCTGTCATGTTGTAATGTTGCTTTGACCCGACTGATTCGAATACACGATGCAGTGATTTCAAACTTTTATGGAACATAAGGAAAAAAAAAAAAGGATCATATTTTACAATTAAAAAATCTCACGGCACACCAACAAACAAAAATGCCACAAAAAGTGGAGACATTGATTACTGTATGTACTTCCTGCCATCTACTGGAAGACCATTCATTTGTTCTGTCTGCCACGATGCCTCACTGGCATAAATAGAAGAACAAAGATACATTATTTATTGTAAATATATTTTTGGGAGCAATTAAGTACACACGTGTATATACAGTAAATGAACAGGTCATTTAAATAGACACAATCCTCCATCTTGTGATCGGAGATTGGTTCATGTTTTTTTTTTTTTTTTTTTAAACTCGCTGATCGGTGATCAGCCCCAAAAATCCTGATCGTGTAAAGCCTAATTTTAAGATACTTATAATGTATTCGTACGTTGTAATATTTTTCTCAATTTTTTTTGTGCGTGTTCCAAGATTAAAGGAGCAAGTATATTCTACCAAACCAATGACTTTGGAAGAACTTGAAGGGCAAATACGAGAAGTTATGTCTTCCATCCCACAAGAGTTCCTTGTGAAATCAGTTAATGCGGTTCCCAGGCGGCTTGAGAAACTGGTGGCTAATGTTGGCGCCTATATCGAATTTTAAATAAAACTCCATGCAATACACTTTCTTCTCATGTTCATTTCTTGTAAGAACTATAGTTCAGAAATAAATTACAAGTACTTAAAAATAGGGAGTTACTTTTCAATCACCCGGTATATTAACAGAAGAATGCATCTATTCTTTTATTACAAAACAAAATAAATTCCCTATTACCACAGCATTCTGATACAAATACATTTTCCTCGTAATCCATTTTTACAATTATGTACTGTATTACAAAAGAACACAGTCACTACCATTTCCACTGTATCTCTGAACACACCTTGCTTGCTTCGTTTCGCTCTGAAGAGCAAAATAGAAAATGCAACAGATCCCTCTGCCGGTCACTTTTAATATTACAGTTGATTCACTGTATCTTACAGTACACCAACATCACAGCAAACCCTGCGATCTCACCACGCCACACACGTACATCGCGATGACAAAATATCGTGCAGCCCTATACCGGACACAAAAACCAAAACAAAGACATGCATGTGCTGATTGTTTTGTTATGTTGAATGTCAGTATGAAAACGCCAAATAAAGACATACTGGGAAAAACACACACACACAGAAAAACATGAGCTCCCGACAGCATCTCTGGAGAAGCACAGAGTAGTAGTAGTAGTAGTAGTAGTACCGATAGCGCTTGAGGAAGACGGCCTTGAAAATGACGTCCATCGTGCGCTCCAGCTCGGCTCTCTTCTCCCGCACCTTGAAGACAAAAGTTCGGAATGTTATCGGTGTGCCGGCGAGAGGAAAGCGCCGCGTCTCGTACCTCCTCCACTTCCTGTAGCGCTCGCTCTGCCTGAGTCTTCTGTCGGCTTGGCCTCTGCGCCTGCTGCAGCTTTGGACTTTTTTCAACACTCGTGCTCAGACTGACAGCCACGTCAATCAGCGAGCTCAGCAGTTTTACCGCTAATCAAAACGATGGGAAACACATCAAAGGAAGAAATATGCCATTGACATATGGAAAGTAGTACAATGCCGGCGTCAGGCCCAAACCTGCCATCTCCAAATTTGGTCAATTCCATTTTTTTTTTTTTTTTTAGGTTTTTGGTTTTTTTGTACAAATTATTGACCCAACTAATTATTGAATCAGCACGTCCAAATCTGGCTCGGGCATCTGATTAGGAGGCCTCCCCGGTGAGGTGTTCCGGGCACGTCCCACCGGGAGGAGACCCCGGGAACGCCTCGGGATTCCATCGGAAGAGCTGGATGAAGTGGCTGGGGAGAGGGAAGTCTGGGCGTCCCTGCTAAAGCTACTGCCCCCACGAACCGACCTCTGATAAGCGGTAGAAAATGGATGAAAATGATTGACCCATGGAAAGTGTTGAAAATGGCTTGCTCTCTTTGATGAGGCGCCGTTAATGGTTCAACAAACGTGCCTCAAAAGTGCTGGTTTCGGAGATGGGAGGTTTTCCGCCCGACACCAGCGATACGGTATTTAATATGACAAAGTGGACTAGCAGGAGTTCAAAATTGCAGTAAATGTGGCGGAGCAGACAAAACGTGTGGACTTAAGACATTTCCATGAGGAACGCCACACACAGTCGGGCCTGAGTGTTACTTTAGATTCTGCAAACATTTGACTGCTACGGTATGTCAAACTGCAAATTAATAACATTCAAAGATTGTTTTATAATAATACAGAAGGGACACGAAAATATACAACTTTCTAAAGTTAAATATGCATTTTGTTATATTGTATTATATTATATCCATCCAACCATTTTGTGTGGAGCTTATCCTCACTCGCGTCGCGGGTGAGCTGGCGGCAATCCCAGCTGACTTTGGGTTAGGAGGCATCGTACACCCTGAACCGGTCGCCAGCCAATCGCATGGCAATACATTACATAGAATGTTATATTTTATCTATACTCAACTATTTAGTATAAAATTACCGTAATGGCACTCAACTAACCACCAGGTTTTATTATTCATACTTAGAAAAAAAGACTTCATTAAAAATGTTAAAATCTGTTTTTTTCTATTATTTAAAAAAAAAATTTTATAAATTAAAAAAAAAATAAAAAATTATTAGTGCTCATGTACTATTACAAATTGCAGCATTTCTCCCAAAATTTATTGAAGGAGTTGTTGTTGTGGCACAAGTTATAAATGGCTGCAGTCCAATGAAAAACAGCCAACTTCTAATTGTTTGGGGTGCGTTTTTTTCCCCCTAATCGTACAGCGGTGCAGCTTACTATTGCTCTTTAACCTTGTCTACAACCACACACAAAACGACCAAAATTCTTTGCAAACAAGCATTGCCCATCTGTTAAGTCTCTACGTGGCTCAACTTCGGCCGCAAGTGAACAAAATGTTTTCATTTCATCTTTAAAAAACATGGCTGCTTCAAAGCAAAACGCCCAACTTGTTTGTGTCATTACCTGCTAGCGTGCAGGTGTGTCGGAAAGCGCGTACGCGAGAGTCGGAGAGGTGGGAGAGCAGGGAGACGAGCGCGGTCATCAAGTAGCCGTCGAAGATGAGGCTGCGCCGACACCGGCACACCAACATGCGCACAAAGTCGCACAGCTCCGAGTGGAAGCGTCGGCCGCGCGGCGCCGGCTGGATCAGCGGGTACTCGCTGCTGTCCTGCAGTGCGCGGGGGTAGGAAAGCGGCACATGACGCGCGGTCACACATTGCCACCATCGACGATTTTAACCCATCACGTTTTGTTTGTCGACGCAAAAATTGACAAGTTTCATTTATGTCAATTGTAAATTACAAATAGGAGGAAATATTGGCAACTGTGGAAAATGATTCTTGCGTGAGTATTTTTGCTCATTCGACATTCATTTCCAATATATAGAGCAGCTCACAAAATCGAGTACATCCCTCATTTTTGTAAATAGGTTATTATAACATTTCATGGGACCACACTGAAGAAACGACACTTTGCTATCTATCATGTCAAGTAGTCTTAATGTGCAGCTTGTGTAAAAGTCTAAATGTAATGTTCGCTCAAAATAACTTAAACACACAGCCCTTAACGGCTAAACCAATGGCAACAAAAGTGAGTACACCCCTAGGGGAAAATGTCCAAATTGGACAAAGTGTCAATGATCCAGAGGTTTCCACAAATGTTTTTAAAAGATTTAAAAATATTTACTTATTGGTAATCGGGACTGTCCATGAATCATAATTACTTTACAATTCTTTTTTTTGTTGCTTTATTTATTTAATGTAAATAAAAAACATTTTACTGAATTTTCTTGTAATATGAAGTCAAAATAATCTACGTAAAAAATAGAATTATTTCCTGATGGTTTCCTCCATTTATTGTAAATTTGATTGATTGATTGATTGATTGATTGGTGGCAAAGGAGACATTACTTACTGCATGCGTGGGCCAAGTGAATGTGAGAATCCACGGAAAAGCCAGAAACTTCTGGGACTGCAGCCCGGCAACCTAACACGCAATATGTCGCATGTACACGATTAGCAAAAACTCGAGTGACAGATGCAACGAGTTGTTATCGTCGTTCAACCTCATCCGAGTCCTCCACCAACTCGTCCACCATCTTGTCCATGGCCTTGCTGTCGCCTTTGGCGTGACACATTTCAGCTGTGACCACACCTGCAGAACAAACGCAAAAAAACATCATCACACACGCTCAGAGACGAGGGTCTTGGCGCGATTGACGGCCGCTCACCTTTGCAGCCGCAACACCGGACGAAGAAGCCGACGAGGTCGAGGAGGGCCGCGTCTCTGTCCTCGGCGTACGCCTCCTTCCAGCCGTCGATCACCGCCTGCTCACGGGTCGATCAGAACCGGCAAAGTAGCGGGACGTCGTAACGGTGGATCTTACCCGCATGGCGCTCGGACCCATGGAGATGACATCGAACAAAGTGACGGCTTCCGCGTGCGCGCGTTTACGGCGGCAGACGTTGTCCTTTCCGACGCTGCCGCGCCCACTTTCGGCCTTTTCGCTCGTGACATTCTCCACTTCCTTGTGAGTTCTTTTCCTACGCCGCTGTGTTTTACACAAAGACACACGTGTTCACTGCCATTGACGAGTATACTCGTCAATTAGGAGCCAAACATTCACTGACATTGACCTGTTTACATCAATTACAGTTTTTGACAAGGAGGTTTAGTACTTTGCCAATCAGACTCTGAGCGGCACTTTTCCTGGCCGGGGCTCTTAAATTTCCGATTTTCCAGTTTTCTGGAAAGCAGCATGAACAACTTACCCCCCTCCTGCGTCGGTTCTCGTTGCCGGACTCATCCTCGGAATTGTTCACAGCTCCTGAGGGGTTTTTCTCGGCCTGGCTTGAGCTTTTACTGCCAAGAACAAACAGACATTATTGTACGCCGATTCAAAATAAACGAGCCCGTCGGAAACAGTGTAAGGTCAAAAAATTTTATTTCTTTTTTTAAAAAAGGTACTTGAGCTTAGAGGGTCCGGATGCGGCTGCAGACGCGGGGTCTGGTATCATGTCCTTCTTCACACAGCACTCATGTGACTTGCTTCACCGGGAACATCCAGAAGTCAGAATGATGTGCACAGCTTGACCTTGACCGGGACTGGGACCGAGACCGTGACCAGGACCATCATTGAATCATGTCGCCACAGGCCCACGCTGCCTCGAGACTACCACGATGCTCTCGTTAGTCTGCTCCATCTTTGCGTCTTCACCTTCAAGAACGCTACTAACTGGTTTCTCTCTCTATTCTGCAGTAATTCTGCCACCGACAACACAACTGCATTTAATTCGATTGTACAAACGTTGCTAGACAAGCAATCATTTTAAAGGGATGAGTGCCACATTCAGAAAAATGCAAGCAAGAGAAGTGCCCACTTTATCTTTTGTCTATGAAAAATGCTCAAACCAAAACAATATGCTTAAGCAGTAAAATCTAGAGGTTTTTCATGAAAAAAAATGTCATCTCTGATTGGTGTTCATGGTGACAAAGCAAAAAGTATTAGTGTGATATCTCATTTTGGACAAAAAAAAATGTGTGCTATCTTGTACTTGTGTATCTAGTACTGCTTAGTACGCTCGAATATGGACCGTAGTTTTTCAGTTTAGTACTTTCATTAAACATGGCTTTAATGGCCTCCCGCAAACTATCGCAGAGATCAAATAATTAGGTTACTATCTGAACCTCCGTGATACGTTTGTGCGCCTCTTCCACTACTACCAAAGTGCAAAATCCTCTTTTGAATACAGAACGAAAGCTTTTGCGACGGTAACGTGCGTGTGTAATTTTTTCGGATTATTTGAATAAGCGGTCCACAAATGCCTCTCGGGCCGCACGTTGAACACCGATGCCTTCAGGCTTGTGCTCGCACTTTTCCGATCCATATTTGCATCGCATACGGAGACTGTTACGATAGGCTTTTACGTCTTATCGCCCCAATTCATTTGTCCGCATCGAAACGTACCTTTGGATGACTTCTGTCGTGATTTGGCGTTCTGCGTATTCTGGCGACTTCAACTACAGACGCAGCAGCGGTTCAGTTTAAAAGCCTCATAAGAATCGACAAAAGTAAAACAGGGCACATTTTCGAAAAAGCCCGGAGAGCACTTTGCTCCACTAGTAACACACGGTTTGGTCGGACACATTCTCCCAGCCGAAAGCCAAATATGAAATATGGCCTACCCTAGTGTTCTGAATCGTAATACAGTACACGTCGATAGTCACATTGAAGTCAGACTTGTTGACAAACGTAGCAAATAATAAAACAACTATCACGCTTACCGTTATCGTCGTGGGCCATTCTGCGGCGACCATCATTTGATATTTGAAAATAAAAATGGATCAGAAACAAAGAACTGACCAAATGCTTGCATCTTTGTTTTTTGTTTTTTCCCTTTTCTTTACCGTGGCTCTCACAGTCAAGTTTAAGGAAGAGCCAGAACCTTCGTGATTGGTTGAAATACTAAACCGGAATTGTGTGATTGGATATTCTCACCAAACGTCAAGCTGTTTAAATTCCGCCCCCGTAACCGATTGGTCCGTGCCGTGCTGCATTCAGGAAACATTGGAAAGAGTGCTATTTTGGTGCTCCCCTTTCCATTCATGACTTCCGTGGGGATTCCTGCTATCAAAATTGTTTTTTGTTTAATTACTAAAATTACTTCCATTAATGTTTTAGAGAGAGATACATAGATAGATAGATAGATAGATAGATAGATAGATAGATAGATAGATAGAACTGAACCGAATCAGTTTATGAAATGATTCGCTCTTTTAGCTCGTAGAGTAGAGAGGTGAAAAAGGGGTAGAAAGGTGGAAAACGGTAGAAAGGTGGCAGAGCGGTAGAGGGGTGGTAGAGCGGTATAGAGGTGGAAAAACAGTAGAGAGGTGGAAAAGCGGTAGAGAGGTGTCAATCGACTGAAGTCGACCCTGTCGAGTTGCAACAGGACCAGGTGTTTGCGGGAAACCGATGGTCCCGCCCTCCGCAGAAGAAAAGACGGCCGTGGCCAGCCAACTCGGCCCACAGTTGTGTAATCCAGATACATCTCACTGGATTCGAAAAAATATATTCCAGTTGATTGAGATGTAGCTGTAGCCTCGGGACCGTCGTCAGCCTGAAGGAGGCCACACTCCAGGCCCGAAACAACCGAGAGACAGGAATGCCGGGTGGCTTGAAGAGTTGTGGTTTCATTTTATTACGTAGCTTTCGACTCCGCGGCGCCCACTGTGTGTGTGAAAAGGCAGTAATAATCGCAAACATGACAAGCCGTCGATCGCATTTCAATTTATTATTACAGGTATAAAAAAACGTTCGTAACAGGAGTGACAACCGGGGCAAGATTCAGACGAACCCTTGCGAAAATGTGGACAAATTAAGTGGATTTTATAATCCCACTGTCCATTCAAATGGCGTAGCACCGTGTGAGTTTTTTGGGTTTTTTTTTACTTTAAGAATGTATCCCACTGGGTGGGGCGGTGGTCACAAACTGGGACATGAAGGTCACGGCCTGGTCGAGGTCGTCGGTCAGCTCGTCCGGTAGCGACAAAACCGCCGACGTCAACTCGTGAGTGACGTCGAGTATCCTGCAGATGGAATCATAAATGTCGTCAGACCGGATTGGATCGGATTAGATTCAATTTGTAAAAGGCAATAAAATGCAGATTAAGCAGCGGTGGTGAGCCGTCAGGGCCAGGAACCAGGAAGGCCTCGGTCGCTGGTCTAAACACATCAGGAGCACTGACCGCAACGTAAATGCTAATATTTATTCCATGAAATGACATTGATTTATTCCTAAAACTCTATTCTCTTCATTTTGTAGTGTTTCTCTTGGCTGCACTGCTTCCAGTACGTCTATGTGGAGGTTCGCTTTATTGCTCCAATCAGATTTAAGCCTTGATGCGTTGCCATGTTAATTGTAATGCTGGCCAATAGTATCCATGCATCCGTCCTTTTCCTTTACCGCTTCTCCTCACGCGGGTCGCGGGCGTGCTGGAGCCTATCCCAGCTATCTTCGGGCGAGAGGCGGGGTACGCCCTGAACCGGTCACCGGCCAATCGCAGGGCACATAGAAACAAACAACCATCCACCCTCCCTTATCTGTTTATTATTGATGTAAAGAACAAATACTGTATGTATTCTTTCCAAAGTAATGATCTATTGTTTGTAAATTCCTTTTTTTCCCGAGGGAACATCCAAGGGTCCTGTCGATGCATTCGGTCCAAATGAAGAAAAGTCAATACAAATAGTAGTTCCACTACTACGACATTTTCAAGCTGAATGTTCGCACAGCTACGTGGAGCCGTTGAACAGGTTGACTCCGATTGTGAGGACAGCCATGATGAACAAATATATTTCTAGTGTGCGGGGTACTGTCCAGTGCAAATTTCATTGTTGGAGGAGAAAAAAAACAAAGATTGATTGTACAAAATATACATGTGTGTAGTAGTGCAAATATCTTCATGTAAATCTACACGGTTGTGATCAGGCAAAATCAAATCTGAAAAGCCCAAAAGGCTCATCATTTACAATAAACATGCGTTTAATTGTTGCATCCTATATTTCTGTACATTTAGATGCTATGACCCTCCGAGGAGCCCTGAAACATTCCGTGCCTTTGTTTTACATGATACACTTGAACTCACCAGTGGATGTAACGAGCAGCCAGCTGAGGTTGGTGCCCGAAGCCTTCGTCTTGCACCAGAGATTCTTTCATCTGCTTGAAGTTGGCCTCGATGTCCTTCTTCGTCTCGGAGAAGATGTCGACGCCTCGGAAGGAGCTGACTACTTGCTGCCTCGAAAATGAAAAAGTCGCTTTTAATCAACAGCAAGCCGCTTTAAAGTAAAGGCAAGCAAGAAGAGCTCTTACGTATATCACGGAGAGCTGGTGGGCGATGTATTTGTGACTTCCCAGGTGCCTGACGTCCTCCTCCAGCTGCTGACTCAGCACCAGCAGCTGATTCACTTTGGCGATGTGCGAGAAATAGTCTGCAAAGGAAACGTCAGCCTGCAGCGACCTTTGGGTTAAGCGTCCAGTCCGGGGACGTGACGACGACGACCTGCGCTCGACCCTCCGGTTGCAGTTTGTGATGACGACGTGAGACAAATGGTTTTGAAATCCAAACAAATTGAGGAGGTGCGAGTAAAAGAGTAGAGCGTAGGGATCTTTCACGGGTTTCAATCGTAGGTACGTCGTCGAGCAGGTTTTGCGGCTGCGGCGACGAAACCTTACCGTCCATCGGCGGCCTCTCCAGCATGTCCACCGGGCTGCCTTGAATGAGGAACACCTCCACACGTGGAAACATGGCTGACAGCCCCACCATGTCCAGGTAGTCCTACACAGGCAACATGGAGACTGTTTATTTTTTTTTTCCACACTTTGTTTTACACTCACAGGATCTGCAGCAGGGATGAACAATGTCACACAGGCCACATACGGTAACTATGAGTAATACCGCCTCTTTATAGAATAGTACATTCCTTTTTCCACAGCAGCTATGCAGTGAATTTGGTCCCCACTTCTGCCGCTGAGGTCACAGCAACACATGAGGGCGTGTCGATTTTGGCGATGAGAAGGAGGCGTTCCGAGTGCAATTCGGAATTGAGCAAATGCTCCAAAATGTATTGATATTGTGGGAAATGACTGCCAAAAAATACATTCAATCAACTTATGACATATGGACCATTAAAACCCATACTTCCAAATTTAAGCCACTGTAACATTATGCACAGTTTGAACATTTAATGATTCTGTCATGTACCACTAGAGAGCGCCAGTGCACCACTAGTGGTACACATCCTGCACTTAGACAATCACTGACCTAATCAAGCAGAAAAGTCTGCCCAGCGCTGACGTACAGCTGAGCGGGAGATGTTTTACCTCCAGCTGTGGCATCGGCTTTGGTAGATGTTCAAGGCACTGCAGCATCTGGTCCAGAATCTCCGATCCTGGAAGATGAGCGCAGGTACATTGAAATACTACAAAACAATATTCATAAATACTGTCCAATATGTTGTTGAGGCTAACCGTGAGCCTGGAAGGTGTCAGATTCCTCTGGACTACAGCCTTGTCTTAACTGCTCCTGGAACTGCAACGGCAATGAAAAACAGTCTTTGTGTGTAGCGTAAGCGTGAATGCAACATGTGATGTGGACACTTCATTAGGTACACCTTCACCTTCTGATCGACATTCACAGATTGGTGTTTGAATACAAAATACAACCCCGATTCCAATAAAGTTGGGACGTTGTGTTAAACATCAATAAAAATAGAATACAATGATTTGCAAATCATGTTCGACCTATATTTAATTGAATACACTGCAAAGACAAGATATTTCATGTTTAAACTGGTCAACTTGATTGTTTCGAGCAAATAATCATGAACTTAGAATTTTATGGCTGCAACACGTTCCAAAAAAAAGTGAGAAAGTTGAGGAATGCTCATCCAACACGTGTTTGGAACATCCCACAGGTGAACAGGCTCATTGGGAACAGGCGGGTGCCGTGATTGGGTAGAAAAGGAGCTGCCCTGAATTGCTCAGTCATTCACAAGCAAAGATGGGGCGAGGTTCACCTCTTTGTGAACAAGTGCGGGAGAAAATAGTCCAACAGTTTAAGGACAATGTTCCTCTACGTACAATTGCAAGGGATTGAGGGATTTCGTCATCTACGGTCCATAATAACATCAAAAGGTTCAGAGAATCTGGAGAAATCACTGCATGGAAGCGGCGAGGCCGAAAACCAACGTTGAATGCCCGTGACCTTCGAATCCCTCAGGCGGCACTGCATCAAAAATCGACATCAATGTGTAAAGGATATCACCACATGGGCTCAGGAACACTTCAGAAAACCAATGTCAGTAAATACAGTTCGGCGCTACATCCGGAAGTGCAACTTGAAACTCTACTATGCAAAGGAAAAGCCATTTATCAACAACACCCAGAAATCCCGCCGGCTTCTCTGGGCCCGAGCTCATCTAAGATGGACTGACGCAAAGTGGAAAAGTGTTCTGTGGTCCGACGAGTCCACATTTCAAATTGTTTTTGGAAATTGTGGACGTCGCGTCCTCCGGGCCAAAGAGAAAAAGAACCATCCGGACTGTTATGGACGCAAAGTTCAAAAGCCAGCATCTGTGATGGTATGGGGCTGTGTTAGTGCCAATGGCGTGGGTCACTTACACATCTGTGAAGGCACCATTAATGCTGAAAGCTACATACAGGTTTTGGAGAAACATACGCTGCCATCCAAGCGACATCTTTTTCATGGATGCCCCTGCTTATTTCAGCAAGACAATACCAAACCACATTCTGCACGTGTTACAACAGCGTGGCTTTGTAGTAAAAGATTGCGGGTACTTGACTGGCCTGCCTGCGGTCCAGACCTGTCTCCCATTGGAAATGTGTGGCACATTATGAAGCGTAAAATACGACAACGGAAACCCCGGACTGTTGAACGGCTGAAGCTGTACATCGAGCAAGAATGGGAAAGATTTCCACCTGGAAAGCTTCAACAATTGGTGTCCTCAGTTCCCAAACGTCTATTGAATGTTGTTGAAAGAAAAGGTGATGTAGCACAGTGGTAAACATGAGCCTATCCCAGCTTTTTTGGAATGTGTTGCACCCATAAAATTCTAAGTTCATGATAATTTGCTAAAAACAATCAAGTTGATCAGGTTGAACATGAAATATCTTGTCTTTGTAGTGTATTCAATTAAATATAGGTCGAAGATGATTTGCAAATCATTGTATTCTGTTTTCATTTATGCTTAACACAACGTCCCAACTTCATTGGAGTTGGGACGTTGTATATCTGTGCAATAATTCCGAGTTTGAACAAACCTCTTGGAAAAATTCACCTAAAGTCACACAATCCGGTAAAGTTCCAACGTGTTCTTAATATTAACAGTCATTACGTTTTTACATGAAGGAAAATTAAGAATTTTCATACATTTGACAGATGAGGCAGTACTTTTGCATCATGTTTATTGGTCGGAGCACTGGTGTCATACTCGAGGCCTGGGGGCTAGAGTCGCCCCCCGCAATCATGTGATGTGGCCGTGAAAGCAAATCATTTCCATTGACTTCATGTTTAGCAAAATTGCACATTTTCTTGACTTTTATATAATAATGTTGAGATGTTACAAAAAAAATTATGACTAATCCCCCTTTTAAAATAAACGGAACAATAGTTGAACAATTACTTACCAGCTTCTGATTTCAAAACTAGTTATCCAAGTTTAGCTTCTTTTCACATTTGTATTTTTACACTTATTAACAGTATGTGTATCATGAGTCAGTTTCCCCTGTGGGGGATTAAAGTATGTATCTATCTAATCTATCAATCAGTGGTTAATTTCTTTTTATGACTGTAAAACAGAAGACTGTTCAAATATAACGCATGAGAAATTGCCTGTAGGTACAATACAGTACCGGTACATAAATGCTTTTAAATAATTGGCACGGGTTGACACTGAGGCTGCAATAGCTCATTTGGAATGTTTTGTATCGCTCTAAAGTAAATAAATATGCTCACCAAACTATTCGGGACAGCTCTAAGCGTGATAAAACACAGTCGTACACTACACGCTGCCAATTATAAGCACATTCTGTAAATATGTCCTACTGTTACAGTACATGAATACCTCGGAAGTGAGCATTATCTCTGCGTAGGCTGGGTTTACAGTAGAGTACTGTATCTATGTCAACAATGCTGCGTTCAGGGACGCTCGGGTGAGCGCGGCTCTACCTCCTGCATCTGCGCCCTGATGAGGAGGTCCAGCTGCCCACAGAGGCACAGCATCTCCACAGCCACCTGGTCTGGACTCAGGCGGAGCGGCATCAGGGGTCTCTTCACCTGAAGCTCCACTAAGCGCGCGCGCAAACAATATGAATCAATACAGTCAATGGAGCATTTAAAAAAAAAAAAAAAGAGCTAGCGTTGACTCACCTTTAAACGCCTCGTGGTAGACGCACGGCTGACAAAGCGGCTCCGATGAGCATCCCGCCATCTTCAAAATCACTTGAGTGCAAATGTGACTACATCCATGTAGAGCACAGGTGGACGGACCGAAAGAGCAGGAGGAAGCGCCGGTTGCTACTTAGCGCATGTCTGCCGAGCGGCGATGGTGCGTTCGAGTGCGCGCCGGTTAGCACAGCGTCCAGGTGACCATTCTCGGTAAATGTCCAATTTACCGGCCGGATAGGTGTCGTTCGGGGTGCTACGTGAGCAGTGGTCGGCTGCTTCCATCGAAGTAAACACCCCCTGCCCCCCAGCCCACGCCCTGCCGGTGCCAGCCGTGCAGCCGCAGTCTTGTCAGTGGGGGCCGTGAACGCCCCTCCTCGCTCATAATGACGTCATGCTCAGGAAAAAAAAATGTTTATTGTTTAAATGTTTAACATTTTTACACTCAATTATGGATATCGAACGCGGCATCCACTATATTTGCCACTTTTTTAGATTGTAATTTGGTACTCAAAATACTGCAAATGACGTTCAACTCCGTCAATAAGGAGCAATTACTAGTTCGTTAGCTTATTTATTTTCCATCACAATTGATTTATTGGATATAAACAAGCAAAATGTGAGTTGTATATACTGTATATATTTAACATTTTAAAATAAGTCACAAGTTAGACAATCGGATAATTAATTCTATTATGAGAGTAAACTACTTTTCATCGACAAAACAATTTTAAAAATGATTTTATTACCCTATCAAATAAAGACATGGTCTTTCATTCAGATTACAAAATGAAATGTGGCCCTTGAGCGTATACTGCTTATTTATTTGCAACTTCAAATGTAAACTACATTTCAATAGAAGGTGACGTAATGTAATTGTGCTGTTGCTTTTACTCCAATTCCTAAGATGCTATTTAAGCTGTCACGGAAAAGCGGCATTTGAAACGCATCTCGATCAAATGCAGCCAATTTGATCCCACAGGAGACTGAGGGCGGCGAGAATATGGGCTGTTGCAGCAAAGTGGAGACAGAGAAGTCACGGAAATTCCAAGCAACACTTGGTCCAGCATATGAAACAAAAGGTACAAAACATCTTTGATGTGGTGCTGCTGTTGTCTTTCCTCCAATAAACAAGCTAACTAGCAGTGGAAGACTCTCCTCGGTTTGCTTTATTAAATAGCAAAATTGGACAACGTATCAAATGCTTCCATCTTGATCGAATACAGTGGGCGGCCTTATAAAGTGTGTCACAGTTGTGAAAGGGCGTAATAAAATGCGGACAGAGGTCGTGACAAAAGACGAAGGACTCTCTCCTCATTCCTCACATCATCATCATCATCATCATCCTTCGTGACAAAATGTACAACAACAAAGAGGCTAACACTCAAATATACAACAATGTACATGTTTTTGTAAACAAACTTCATTTCAATAGATAATATTCTGTTTACAAGTGCCCCCATTAAGGGGGAAAAATAAGATTGATATCCAAAATATACCTCATGTGCTCGTCTTAAGCCGGTGACTACGACAATCAGCACTTTGTGGTTGACAGCGGTTGAAACGGGGCTCCACTACGGCAGCCGTACACGACGTCGGAACCGACGAGACGCCGCCGCTGTCGGATGCGGCCTTTGTCTCGGGCAGCAACTCATTCCTCGTCAGGCTCGCGCTTGTTCACTGCCGCGTGCCGGGCGGCAAGGCGAGGTTGGCCATCAGCTCGTGAACCGACGCAAATATGGTGCACTCCCCTGGACGGGAAGGAAACGGCAGAAATGTGCTCAAAGACGATCGCAATTTGTCCGATTGTTCGCGCCCGCGAAAACCTCAACTCACACAATTTATAAGAACGATTATTGGCGTTTGCTCTTAAAAGTGCGACGTTCAACAACCAATGACATCTTGTTTTATAGCGTCATGTTTTGAGTGTGCGCGAACGCACGTACTTCCTCTTCAGGCCACACGTCACGCATTCACTTTGTTCGTTTTGAGTCAAGACGAAAGCTAATCGTCAACACTTTGTTTAAAAAAAATCCCCTAAAAGTCATGTTACTGAGCTCAACTGAGTCCGATGCATGCAGATCAAAACCCAGGGGCTAAATCAGCCATTCGAATGATGCCGAGTCGGTGAAAGGGAAATCCGATGGCCGTTACCTTGTTTTAATAAACTACGTAAACATAATGTTTCTGAGCCGAACTGAGTCTGACGCATGCAGGACAAAGTCAGGGGCTCAATGAGCCATTCGACGGCTTAAAGTTGATGAAGATTAAAGCCTCTGCTCAACATTTTGGTTAAATAAAAGACAAGCGTAATTGTGGTAGTCAGAAATGAGTCGGAATGAATCGGATGGTTAAAGGAGCCATTCAACTATAAATGAGGTTACTTTCAATGTAAAATATCCATGTGTTGCTTTGACACCATCCGGAAACATCGTTTTACCTTGCTACAAGCTCATTATTTACGGCTGTTCTAGGAAGTTCCATCCACACTACACTTTTTTTGGTTTTGTGGTTGAAGCTGTCTAACATGGTTGTTGTGGTGGATGTTTGCAACAATGTAAAATATACTGCGTCAACGGACAAAAATGCAAGACGGCTTTAACTGTCCTCTGAGGAAAACAATGTTGACAATTTGGGACTTTAGGCTCACAAACAAAATTTGAAAGCTATGCAAAGAAAAGTGACCCGTGTCATTAAAAAAAAGAAAGTCTGCCTCACAAATGTGCAGCCTTTCCAGGACCGGGAGGCGGCCTCACCCTGTCTGGCGGGGTGCATCTCGTTGAACCTCTTCAGGATGTTGGAGACCATGAGCGCCGCCGCCCCCGAAGAGCTGTGCTGCCTGGGGATGTCGGCCTGCTGCGTCAGGCCCGACGCCATGTCGTACACGATGGGCACGATGATGCTCAAGGGCTCCTGCGGCACGGGCACGCGCTGGGTCAGCTGCAACTGCGGGCGGGCACCACAACGCAGGGTGTCAGCGGGTTTGGGAAGTCGCGGGCAGAACGCTCGCGGCGGCGTGAACTTACGAAGAAGAGCATCTTGGACTTGAGCACCACGGCGATGGTTCCGGGGGGGGCGATGGGGGGGGCGCTGGGAGGTATGGTCAGGCAGAACTGGACGTTCCACTTCAGCTGGCCAGCTTGGTCTGGGAACTGCAGGAGGATGACAGTCACCCCTTCACAACACAGTAGAGCACTGATTCTCAAAGTGGGCTACGTGTACCAATAGTGGCGCGCGGAAGAATTACTGAATGAAATGCCCATAATGCTCGTAAACCTCTTTTGTTTTTAAACCCAGTGCAGTGCATTTGTTAAGGAAAGGTCAGTTGTAATACATTTGCATTTGTGCTCAAACATTTTTTGAAGTGGTACTTGGTAAATAGTTTGTGAAGCACTTCAGCAGCGCATTTGCACACTACTACTTGTACAGTACTAACATTAAACGGTAATCATAATGGCAACAAAATTTGAGGGTGAAATTTGTCTGTGACTGATTCTAGCAGAAGGATCAGTTTCAACGAGGGCTTGTTAAGAGAAGATGACGACTATAAAGAGGAAGATAGCCAACTCACCTTCAAAGCAGGAAGACTAGCGTCACCATTTGCAATCAAAGTTTAGGTTAACTGTTTGGTTATTTTAGCAATTCACAGTGGTCTTTTTCTTGTTACATTTGTTTGACAATTAAGACTATTCAAACATCTTGTTTCTACACTCCAATGACAGAATGTTAAAATGTTCCTAATTTCCTATGATGAAAAATCGTTTTCAAAGCCGAGAATGGCAGAAACAACCAACCAGTTCGAGCTTCATGATGCGCACGCAGTCCCTGAGGATGTGCGTGGGCGCCCCCAGAAGTTTCGTGAAGGCATTCAAAGTGTTGTACTTGAAGGGGGGGCCGGCAACCTTGAAAAGAGGACATGATATCAGGCGTCGATAAAATCAACGCGTCCTTCACCGTGTGCACCTCAAAGGCCGCTTTATAGTCCCACGCCCGCATTGCATCACATGACCGACGCATTGGCCCGCACGGCCCCTATGCGTCACTTGACGGAGATCATCTCTCGTGATTGGACCGTTCTAGCCATATGCTGTGACGACGTACTCAGCGTCGCTCTCGGTTCCACATACCACTGCCGCCGCTGCCTCGAGCAATTTGGCAGCATCATTAAACGCACCATCTGGTCATCCAGGTCCATTAGTTCTAGCAGACACTGTTCCACGGTCGCCATTGCCGTTGCTTTGTTCCTTGTTACGGAAAGGAAAGGAAAAAACGGCTACCGGAAATGGCCAAAAAATGCAGCGGCCAATCGCCAATACCAGCCGTAGCGACACCCCTGACTCGGAGGAGAACTGCAGCACATTTTCAAAACTGCGTGCGTGGGTTGCGCTGGAGTAGAAAGGCAAAGTGGGCGCGGGATAGCCGCAGTGACGTCAGCGCGGTCGCCGCCCGCGCGACTATAAAGAAGGAACACAAAACTTCTTAGTTTGTATGCAAGTTCCTATCGGAAATTATTAGCTCAATCATGATTTTTAGTTTTTTTAATGATTGGAACACATTATTACATAAATGACTTGTAAAAATTCAATTTTAACGTTCAGATAGCCCGATCAAATCTCATCAGTTTAGGGTGTAATCGGTTGTGCCTTTGCAGGCTTCATTACATTTTCCTTTTTTTTGTTGTCGTTTTTATTTTATTTTTTTATTCAATTATTAACATGATTTTTTTAAATAGTTTAAAACTGCCAGTTTTAAAGCTTCTGTACTGAAAACTAAAGAAACTACAGAGTAGTTCAACATTTTATTGATATACTGAGTAAATCTTTAAAAATGAAAAAGATGCACATAGGAAAATATGTTTTTAAATTTACTCAACAGTACAACAAATGTAGAAAAAAACACCGAACTAGTGTTTCAAAGAGTTTTGTAATTCATTTTTATTTCAGCAAAATATTGATTTGTTTTGATTTGATTGATTTGTTTTGGGCGGCACGGTGATCGACTGGTTAGCACATGTGCCTCCCAGTTCTGAGGACCGGCGTTCGAATCCCGGCCCCGCCTGTGAGGAGTTTGCATGTTCTCCCCGTGCCTGCGTGGCTTTTCTCCGGGCACTCCGCTTTCCTCCCACATCCCAACAACATGCGTACTAGATTGATTGAAGACTCTAAAATTGCCCGCAGGTGGGATTGTGAGTGCGAATGGTTGTGTGTTTCTATGTGCCCTGCGATTGGCTGGCGACCAGTTCAGGGTGTACCCCGCCTCTCGCCCAAAGATAGGTGGGCTAGGCTCCAGTGCGCCCGCGACCCGCGTGAGGAGAAGCGGAATGGAGTATGAATGAATGATTTGTTTTGATTTTACATTTCAATGGAGTCATTCTTGAACGTTTGTGGCTTTATTTTGTATACTTCCTGTATTTTCATGGGTTTGAGCTTTTATTTTGAAGGACGCGGATATGACGCGGTTGCTCGCGTCTCTCTTTCAGTTTGCTTTCAGCCAACCCGAGAGGCATTTTACGCATTATTTCATCACACAACCGAAATAAATCTCAATTTGTGAGCCCCGCCCTTCTTATGCAGCAGAACAAAGCGGTGTCGTCGGACAAGCGGACCGCTGCTGGCAGCCTGTGCAGGCTCGGCTCGCGTTTTCATGCTTTCCACAGAATGACTTGGTGCTACTTTTCATCTTTTTTGCTAGCTGATCATGCATTGATTTGGCAAGTGGTACATGTATCAGCACGTTTGACCTCAATAGAAGAAGAATGTGACGGTACGTACCCGCATCTCAAAGAACTTCTCCAGCACCTGAAGTTCCTCCTGGGACCAGGGACCCGCATTCTCCGGCGTGACCTTGAGCTGCAGCGTCTGGTAGTTCTTTGGGTTAAGAGCCACGCGGCATTTGAGCACATCTGTCTTGAACATGATGACGCCGGGCTCGTTGGAGTTTACGATGGACAGCTGCACGACGGGAGGCAAGCGGTGAGCGGGGGGACAGAACAAATATCATTTGGATTCTGCCGATCGGCTGATTCGTCAGAGGCTCACGTTGGCTTCCTGCTGAATAATCCGCTGTAGGTGTCGCCTCATGATGACCGAACCCAGGAAGCGCTCTAGTGGCGAGCAAAGGTAGCTGCCCGCCAGGCCCGGCACCAGACACGGGGTGGGCGAAGGCAGCAAAAGCACGTGCAGGGCGTTGTGGGTGAGGATGGTGGGGATGGAGGCGGCCCAGGGGCGCTGAGGTAGCTTGCGGGGCGGAGGCATACTGCTGGGCATGATTTGGGAACCTACATGAAAGAAAGACATTTTGTGTGGTCAAAATAAACTTAATACATGATTAATGCCATTTTCTTTTGGGTGTGTGTGATTAATCATGAGTTAACGCTTTAACTTTGACAGACCCAGTCAACACAATTTGGATTTGTCAAGATTTTCACCCATTTAATCGAATTTCAGTTCAAACTACAGTAAAGGGTGATGAATAGGCTGACAGATGAGGTTAGACTGGAATCCCTGTGGACCATGATCCACCAAGCGGGGGCCGTAGGGACCCAATGCCACCCCCCCAGCCAACCACGCCCCTCCACCCCCGGGAGAGCCAGACGCCCCCCCAACCCGCAGGCCCGCGATGCAGCCACTTCCCGCCTAGCCCGAGGGCGGGAGAGTGTCCCTTGTTTGCTGGAAAGGAGGGCGGATGGGGGCACCCGACAAGGGAACGACCCAAGGAGCAGCCGCGGGCCATGAGAGGTCAGCCCCAACACCAAGCAGTCAAAATGAAGTTCCTCCTGAATTTTAAATGGGCTGTTAATAAAATAATCTAAAATTGGCTCATGTAGTGGGATAACACACAATGACATCGTAGAAAAGAATAAAAGCCCTGCAAATATCCTGTTTTCTTGTCCCAACTAATACACAGTTTGCATGTGGTGGTCTTCTTCGGTATTTTTTTAAAATTATTATTATTATTTTTTTTTAACTCTTTGTACAGGCATGGTCGGACAAAGAACATTCATGCACATGTGCCGTTTGGAGAGACGTATTTACCGGTTCCAGCACGCGGAGAGTGGGGGTCAGGAAGTGGCGAGTGCAGTGATGGGTTCCCAGGGGACATGCCATGGATCCTGGCCCCAGGAGAAGGACCCGAGACCTGGGGGGAGCCCGGCCATTGGCCCCTGTGGCTTGGAGACACCATGGCGTAGGGAGAGCTGGGGTCCAGAGCACCTGTTGTGAGGGACAGCCACAATCTTGACTTGCGCACAAATATAAGAACACAAAATAAGTACAAGGGTGTGCCTGCTCTTTTAAAGCCACGTTTATTGTCCCGTAAGTTCGCAACCCAAACAACAGCTCGGCAAGGGGAGTTGGTGTTCAGGCATCTTCGAGGCCGCCAGCATCGTGCCCGTCTTACCGTGGGGGCTGGCAAAGCTTGTCTGACCCATGGCTATGCCCAGAGAAGATGGAGACGGGGTGGGACCGAAAGGAGAGGGAGCCCTCAACGCTCCGCTAGGGGAGCCAGAGGCATGGATGGTCCCTGCACATACATACAGCACATCTCGTCAGACTGATCGCGCACGTCTCAAGCGCACATGCGAAAGCTGGGCGGCGCGGTCGGCGGGGCTGAGATGACGCAACATGGATAGGGCAAGACATGAGGTGTGTGGGTGGACATATCAAAAAAGAAAGAAAGAAAAAGATGTCAACAAAATGGCTGCTCCTCCTCGGTGAAATGGGAATTACTTTTAGAAAAAGCTCAGCATGGCGGTGACGCTGCACGGCGGGCCAAAGAAGCTCACATGTATCAAACACTTTCCACTGGCACACCTTTGTCCAACAAGTACCTGGCGATTGTGTGGGCATCATGGATGGCGAAGGAGTCACGTTGGCGTGGTAGTTTGGCGGCGGAGACGTGAGCGGCGGGTACACGCCGCCGCCAGCGGCCCTCAGGGTTTGGGGCTGAGCCTGCAGCTGGTTCACGAGCGTGTCCATCACGTCCACGCCCACCGGCGATGGCGGGTTGTCGTCTTCGTTGACCGAACGCCTGCGGGCATCCTGGTTGCTGTCTACGAACATGCTCAAGAAGGTCTGGAAGAAGAACACACAGTCTGAGCTCTGGTGGATTGATGGATTGATATCTTTGAAACAATTTGCAGTGGGCACCAATTACTTCTAAATTCTAAACAGAATTCAAACCATTCATTGATTTATTCAACTTGTTACCCTATTTGATTAGACTGATCGTGTTCAAAAAAATATGTAAGTTAAATATGTATGTTAAATATTTGTGAATAACTTTGCCGATGGGTGCCCCTTTTTTGTGTGCCTACTTGTGCTATTGCATTTAAAAAGGGAACCATTTAAATATCATCTTCTGTTGTCTTTTTTTCTATATGGAGCCATTTCAGTTTTTCCAATATTTTATTCATCCCATAAAGGAACTTAAAGGTCCACTCCAAGATCCGCATTTATTTATTTTTTAAAATATGATGTAACAATTGAATTACAAATATTTGGTTATTGTTCTGCCCATGAAGAAATGGATGCGTCATGTGTTATTGTTTGATGTCATTTATTGATGGGACCTTTATTTTGGTATTAACCTGCAGCACAGCAGAAACAGGAAGTAGGCTACGGAATGGTTGCTACTTGCGCAGCGTGTTCTCGTGTCTTCATTGGTTCATGTGGTCCCTTCAGAACGCAATGACTGTGAATATTGCATCATCTTTGTGTGTTAATGTGATATACAGTATGTGTGACGTTCAATTACCTTTGCCGATATTTGCGGGTAAAATAAGAATGCGGTAGTGGCGCACAGTGCTGATTGGTCATGAGCGCCGTGGCTAAATTTAGATTGTAATCGTGTGCGACGTGTCGCTAATGCCGTCTTTCTTTTCTTCTCTTTCATCCACTTTCCTGATGTCGTTTCATTCCAATTCGTTGTTGTCAACTTGTGGACGAAAATCACGGAGCAAGGACGCCCATGAAAAGGAGTTTGGCTAACTACCTCCTCATTGTTCACGCTTGGAAGCACAACATATTGAGATGGCAGAAGAGGTATTATGATATAGTATGACTATTTGCGGGTTCAACATTTTGGAGCATTTCATAACAGTTTCTCTGAGGTTTAATTTGTTTCTATTTGCAAGCTGCGTGCGTTTATTTGCCCCAGAGGCAAACCTATGGCATACAAATCAATCCAAACAAGTCAACTCGACTTACTTTGAGTCCAGGAGCCGGGTAAAAGCCCTCCACAATCTTGGTGTTGTCGAAGAGGCTGTACGCTCCGTCCCTGATGGCCACCACGCCGCGACTCCGGCAGTAGATGTCGATGCAGTACATGTTGCGAAAAGCCAGGCGGATATGCGTCGGCGACTGGGGCAGGATGGAGAAGCACTGGTAGGCAGTGTTGGTGCGCTGGGTCAGACCCAGCATGGGCACGGTCGGGAGCTTGTTGATGGCATTCAGAGGGGCCTGCGTGTCGTAAAGCACCTGCAGGAACACAACAAGCAGAATGTTGACATT